>NW_027660982.1:0-193869 GCF_963280865.1 Gymnoscopelus braueri | reverse complement strand
TGAATAGAGTCAGCCAATAGAGTCAGCCAATCACATTTAAATTTTGGGGGCCCAAAATTTAAAAAGGGCCCTTTTTAACGCTGATTTAGAGGAATTTAACATTAAGACTGATGTCTTCACCCCCATGCCAGCTGCTCTCCCTGTCGGCCCCCTCATGCTTATATAGTGTTAATAATTGCATTTATTCATTAATTCTGATGAAAAACACGACTACATTATGCTATTGTTAGTCACATTTATTCAACATTGGGTTTGGACACAGGTTTCACTTAGATTATGTTACTCTCTACCTCCCCCTACAGGCTGGTATAATAATATCTTACTCTCTACCTCCCCCTACAGGCTGGTATTATAATATGTTACTCTCTACCTCCCCCTACAGGCTGGTATTATAATGTGACTCTTTACCTCCCCCTACAGGCTGGTAGACAGGCTGGTATTATAATGTGACTCTCTACCTCCCCCTACAGGCTGGTATTATAATGTTACACTCTACCTCCCCTTACAGGCTGGTATTATAATGTTACTCTCTACCTCCCCCTACAGGCTGGTATTATAATTTTACTCTCTACCTCCCCTTACAGGTTGGTATTATAATATGTTACTCTCTACCTCCCCCTACAGGCTGGTATTATACTATGTTACTCTCTACCTCCCCCTACAGGCTGGTATTATAATATGTTACTCTCTACCTCCCCCTACAGGCTGGTATTATACTATGTTACTCTCTACCTCCCCCTACAGGCTGGTATTATAATATGTTACTCTCTACCTCCCCCTACAGGCTGGTATTATAATGTTACTCTCTACCTCCCCCTACAGGCTGGTATTATAATATGTTACTCTCTACCTCCCCCTACAGGCTGGTATTATAATATGTTACTCTCTACCTCCCCCTACAGGCTGGTATTATAATGTGACTCTTTACCTCCCCCTACAGGCTGGTATTATAATGTGACTCTCTACCTCCCCCTACAGGCTGGTATTATAATGTTACACTCTACCTCCCCTTACAGGCTGGTATTATAATGTTACTCTCTACCTCCCCCTACAGGCTGGTATTATAATTTTACTCTCTACCTCCCCTTACAGGCTGGTATTATAATATGTTACTCTCTACCTCCCCCTACAGGCTGGTATTATAATGTGACTCTCTACCTCCCCCTACAGGCTGGTAGGGCCTGTAATAAAGGCCAATCAAAAAGAAGGCCATCAAATAAAACGATGATTTTTAAGTCCACGGAAATAATGAATTTAACTTGAAGGTTAAGGATGATTTAATTTTAATATAGTACAAGAATACTGTATCTGTATCTAAAATATAACCCATTTATTTCATAAAATTATGTATTGGGTTATAGCCTATTTGTCTCAATATTTGTCACATTCAGCCCTGGACTTCACTGACTGTAGGGGTCACATTAATCACATTAGAATCACAGATTAGAGATTTTATGTATTTTCCCCTATTTTCTGTATTTTTCACTATTTAAAATATAGTATTTCTTAATTTTTAATAATTATAGCTCGTAGATTGGCTTTTTTCACCATTTGAAATTGTTTTAAAATAAAAGGTAAACAGTTTTCCCAACCGACAGAGAGTCAGAGACAATATTTTGCCTATATATGGTTCTGTATTAGTGTATGAGTCAGTTTTAGCAGATTTCATTCTAATTGGCTACTGTAGACTGCCTATCAATTTCATGGGCCTGGGTAGGGCCACCTGGCCTGGCGGATATCTTCCCTGTTGCGCAGCAGCACGTCAGCAAGTGAAGGAAATGAATAAATACAAATAAACATAATGTTTTGATGGATAAATGCAAATGATTAAATCATATATCTTCGCTGTCAGGCCGAAACCTTGTATTTCCATATTTCAACTTTATGTTTTTTCATAAATTAATGCCTTACTTCAGCGGTTCTCAAACTGGGGTCCGGGGACCCCCAGGGGTCTTTGAGGAGTTACATGACTTTAACCATGAGATTGTTCCATTTGTACACTCTCAGAGTTAGGATTTCTTAGTATAGATTGGGGTCCCAGAGATAGCAAAGAGGTATCAAATGGGGGTCCGTGGCCTAATGCTTATTAAACTGGGGGTCCATGAAATTAAAAAGTATGAGAACCACTGCCCTACTTCATCATACAAGAGTGTCACACTATAAGAGTAAAAATAGCCGATCTACAAACTCCCAACATGCCGAGATATGATGTGTTGTGAGCTTGTAGATCAGCTATTTTCACAAATTACAATTTCCTATAGTATTGTTTGTTGATTACTTTTCATGCAGTAATGCTATTTTATATTTCATTTCTTCCTTCTTTTTTTTGTATTAAAAAGGTCTTTAAAAAAATATCTGGGGGACCCCCCCCCCAAACAAAAGCAATACGTGCACGGGGACCCCCCTGGGCCTTGTGGGTCCCGACACACAGGTTGAGAACCAGTGATTTGACTAACACTGCTAGTCACAGTGTGTTGTTAAACCCACCAGCAACATGTATGCTGCTCACCAGCAGCCTGTGTAACGTTTAAGTCTCATGTAGTCAGACCCATCATTTCAATAAAATGATTTGTAAAGATAATGTGTTTGTAAAAAGGAGGTGGTTAAGTTATCTACCGTTTGACCCGCTTCAGAATCAGTCACGGCATATTGAGGCGCTGACACAGACGCATCGGTCGGCGTTTCACGTTGTATACTTTTTTAATTTCTCCACCAAAGTGTTGTGCTTCCTTAAATCCTTCTCCTTGGCTAGAGAGACGCAATGACCCGCCTTAAGCTGCCTCTGATTGGTTTGTATTAGTGACAGACGAGCGTCGCCGTCTTGTGAACCGTGGCGCAGCGCACCTCCCCAAATCTGGAAAAGTCGTCCTAAAACACCCTCGCCCCCGGTCTAATGCGGCGGCCACGGTCCGCGAAAAAAGGGTGGCAGTGTGTTTTAGGACGAGGCTTCCGTTTTCCACCCGGTTGCTCTTCTTTTTTTTTTTTTTTGCTGTGAGAGGGGGGAAAAAGCGTGAGAAATGGCAAGTGTGGCGTGAGGCGTGAGAAGAGGTTAAATTGCGTGACTCTCACTCTCAAAGGGTGAGAGTTGGCAGCTCTGCCAAACTATATCAATTCAGATATTTGATTCTAGAATGGAATGACAAAAAACAACAGAGTCAGAGTGTCTGTCAACTGTGTGTTTCCAACTCCTTTCATAAGTCATTATGTTTGTGTGTGTTTGTTTGTTTATTCATTTATATGTATTCACTCATCAGCTTCATGGCTCAACCTATGCCTGGGGAGAGGGTGAGGCCTGCTGGATCCTGGATCATGCATCCCCCTGCTGCCCCTGGTTGGCGCCGAGTCCCAAAAAAGTCTAGGGAGAATCCTTATTCGCAATTTAGGTAGGAGCCAGCCACTGTATTTTTTGGCCCCTGGGATCCCATGGAAAGTGGCAGAGGTCCAGGCGTGGATGCTCGGGGTGAGTACACAGTGCCATACTTGATAAATGACAAAAAAACAACAGAGTCAGAGTGTCTGTCAACTGTGTGTTTCCAAATCTTTTCATAAGTCATTATGTTTGTGTGTGTGTTTGTTTATTCATTTATATGTATTCACTCATCAGCTTGATGGCTCAACATATGCCTGGTGAGAGGGTGAGGCCTGCTGGATGCAGCAGGAGGAACCAACTCTACGCTGTTTGGCGGCGAGTCCCAAAAAATTCAGATATTTGATTCTAGAATCGAATGACAAAAAACAACAGAGTCAAAGTGTCTGTCAACGGTGTGTTTCCAACTCCTTTCATAAGTCATTATATATGTGTGTGTGTGTGTGTGTGTGTTTGTTTATTCATTTATATGTTAGCTACAAGTAAAAATGGGAATTTATAAATTTGTAAATATTGTAAATAGTTATGTGAAGTTTTTTCTGTTGCCTTTCCTGTCTGTGTAAGTCATTAAAAAGTTACATTGTTAACACTTTAGTCATTATTTGATCCTGTCATATAATGACATACATGGTAAAGGATGTAGGGTTGGTTGGATTGATGGTAGCTTGGGGAGTTGATCAAATATAATATATACAATTATTTCGCCCATGTTATACTTTGGCGATTTGAAAATAGCCAATCTGCAATGTGTTGTGAGCTTGTAGATCTGCTATTTTCAAAAGCTAATTTCCTCTCATGCATTCTGAGCATAAGGTATTTTCTAAGCTAAATAATCATTTGACCTGGTGACCCCCCAAAATAATCATATTTGAACTGCAGGGACCCCCCAAACTGACAAGCACTTTGGAATTGTAGGAGTTGAGGCATTACATTTAGTTTGACTCAGTTCCACAGATACTGGGGCGGCAGTGGCTCAGGGGTAGAGTGGCCGGGTAGAGTGAACTGGATAACCGCAAGGTTCCCAGTTTGATCCCGGGCTGGGGCGCTCCCCTAGAGTTAGTGTCGAAGTGTCCTTGAGCAAGACGCTGAACCCCTAATTGCTCCCGATGAGCAGGTTGGTGCCTTGCATGGTGTCCTCCGCCATCGGTGTATGAATGTGTGTGTGAATGGGTTAATGGCACAATCAATGTAAAGCGCTTCGGATAGAAGCGCTATATAAATGCACCATTTACCATTTTTTTTACCATAAATGTTGTGAAAAAAGCCTGCGAGCCGTAGGGAGCCTCTTATATTTGACAATTTGCTCAATGTTTGACCAGTTTTCAGAGTATAGTTTGTTGAGTACTGTTGATGTAGTAAAGGTCTATTAAAAAGGTTTTAAGTCCTTAAATGGTCACTTCACTGTCATCTGGGGACCTGTCACCTCATTGTGGTTTGTACTGTAGTCTAGAAATGTCTTCAGCCACCTGTGGTTTATATGATTACAGTAGGCAAGAGTGAGGATAACATGGCTTCATATAAATAAATATATAGCTATATATATATATATATATAGCTATATATATATATAGCTATGGGCCAGAGTGGCCCACCCAGACTCACATTTCTCACAAAGTGGTGACACAGACGGGAATATACTATGCAATTTAGCATTTGAGTAGTGCAACCTGTGAACAATTTTAAACTGCACAAGACAATGTCTTGCGTTGATAGAACATGTGTGAATGTGTACAAGAGAGCTGTTCTCATCAGATAGCTGTATTCCTAGTTCCCTTTCCCACCTTACTCGTATACCTGAGGTATCCACCTTACCCTCACTTAAAGGAGAGATCCGGACATTTTAAGTGTTATCTTTGATGTGTCGCTTATCACTCACCATCATTGAAAGGGACGTTGAGTTATTTCAGAGAGTCCCGTGTCGTCATTTTTTCGACCCCCTCCGATGGCATAATGGGAGCGCGTGCCTAAGTGAAATTCGTCTATTATAACCGATGCAAAGTTCTTTTTTCTCTACTACTACTCATTGTAGAGTCTCATGATACTCAAACATGCTCTCTGAAATAACTCAACGTCCCTTTCAATGATGGTGAGTGATAAGCGACACATCAAAGATAACACTTAAAATGTCCGGATCTCTCCTTTAAAAGTGATACTGGGGGTGCATGCCCTTCTTTTAAACAAACACAAATCATCCCCACCTGTGTAGGGGGGGGAGGTACTAGCTTGTCAATCAATCAATTACACAATATCACTGTCACAGTCAGAACAGCAGTTCACAACAATATCAGTGCAAAAAGTCACAGATCATGGAGGAATCACAGACATCAATTACATTTCTTTTTTGCGACATCACACTGGGAATGAGGAGTTCATCCAAAAAGCACTGAAAGGCCACAACAGGGACTCACATATCAGGGAGACTTAGGACATAAGGAAAGAAAAAAAATATTAATTTCAGATTATAATCAGGTTGACAGTACACATTGTTTATCTATAAAAGGTTGACAGTACACATTGTTTATCTATAAAAAGGGTTTGTAGGAGAAACATATGTTAGCATCTCAATAAAATGAGAAACCACATCTGAGCCACTGTCTTGCAATTTTTATTTTGGAGTGCCGCTTTTTTCCACTTAGGTGGTTTTTCTTTGATACATATACATTTGTTTTATGCATATATATATATATATATATTTTTTTTGTTTCCCTCTATTTTCAGGGTTATGACAGTAACTGCTACACCTACTTTAAGTATTGCCATGTATAATTCCACTTATTTATTGATATAGTGCTGCCAGAATCCAGCCAGAACCTCTCAGTACCAACACCAAATGCAAGCAGTGGTATGTCATTACTTACTAACATGGCAGAAACCAAATGTAATTGCATGAAAGCTTAACAAGCATTTAGTTCCTCTGTCAATACATGCAAACATATCAGTGAGGTTATGTGTTCAAAAGGTTACAGCGTCCACTATTCATGTCTTGTGTTCCCTTCTTTTAGCCTCTGGAAGAAGCTGCTCAGAGGATAACCAGACTAATAATGGTAAGTGAACCACTTCTGTACCTCATGGTGGACAGATTGTAAATGTGGTTTTGATAGCATGAACAGGTCCAAAGTGCTGCCAGAATCCAGCCAGAACCTCTCAGTACCAACACCAAATGCAAGCAGTGGTATGTCATTACTTACTAACATGGCAGAAACCAAATGTAATTGCATGAAAGCTTAACAAGCATTTAGTTCCTCTGTCAATACATGCAAACATATCAGTGAGGTTATGTGTTCAAAAGGTTACAGCGTCCACTATTCATGTCTTGTGTTCCCTTCTTTTAGCCTCTGGAAGAAGCTGCTCAGAGGATAACCAGACTAATAATGGTAAGTGAACCACTTCTGTACCTCATGGTGGACAGATTGTAAATGTGGTTTTGATAGCATGAACAGGTCCAAAGATCAGTCATCAGTAATCAGTAGTGTAGGTGCCCCTGTATGTATGCATTGTGCGAGGTGGTGGATGCAGAAACAAAGCAAACAAATGAAAATACAGTGGGCCTCTGGCTGAGAAGAGAATAGGGTCACAGACACACTGTGAACAGGGGGGTATAAATACACAAGGACTAACTACACACAGGTGAACTCAACTGGACAATCAACACGGGGATAGGCTGAGGGACTAAGAGGACACAGGTGGAAACACTGGCCAATCACAGGACTGGTTAGACAAGACAGATACAGAACAGCAACACAGGAAACCAGGAGACACTAGATACTACAAAATAAAGGTGCACAACAGAAAAAGAAAGAAAAGTAAAACACTAACTAAAACTAGGAACACAACAGGAATACAGAAAGGACACGGATCGAGACACTTTGCTCTTTTATGCTCTTTTTTCCCTCTACACCAAACCTATTAACCGGAAATAGACGATCTACAAGCCCACGTGTCGCAGCGCTGTGTTGTTGGCTTGAAGATTGGCTATTTTCAACAAAGCAGATCTACATGCCCACAAGGGGTTGCAGCACAACGTGTTGTTGGCTTGTAGATCTGCTATTTTCTGCAAATGTTCCCCCCAGAATAGGGGGGGGGGGGGTCCTTTTACACAAAGATTTGTGTACTCTTTTACTCTGAGGAACCCCTAGGAGTCCCGGACCCCCTGTTGAAGACCTTTGCATAGTTACGTCGTTAACCACTAAAACCATACATAGCCCCGGACTCTATACTAGGCCCCTCCTGATTTCGCTTTACACTAAATGTAGTAAAACAGCCAATTTACAAGATCACAACGTGCTGGCTATTTCCACCAAATGTTCACCCCATAATAGGGATGCAAGGGTTCAAGTTTGGACCACATTCTCACTGAGGACCAACTGATGGCACTTTCTCTGACCTAGAGAGCAAGTGGTGAAATCACAGTTACCAAATAACTTAAAGGGCAAGACCACTTTGGTAGAGGTTTGGGTTGTGTATTTACCTTGCCATGATGTAACTCCAAAGGTGGACAAGAAATTAAAAATAATTGCTCCATTGATTAGAAATTGATAATTCAAAATATGCTCCTCATTGACTTACATTGTACGGTAAAACAGCTCTCAAAGTCACTCTTTTAGCACCTAAACAAACGCAAACAAAGTTGATTCAGACAATATAGAACATCACCAAACCCAGTACTGTTTTTTTTTTATATGAAAATGTTAACTTCCTGCTGATTTTGCTATTTTTATACTTTTACTACTGGATTCGCGGATCCGGATCCGGATCTTCAAATAGTAAAATCAGCAGGAAGTTAACATCTTTATAAAAAAAAAAAACAGTACTGGGTTTGGTGATGTTCTATATGTGACCGCTTACAGTGGTTTGGTACAGAAGTCGCGAGTTGCAAAAGGGCCGAAAATTGGGAATAAAGTTAGATTTTTATTTTTTGCGTTTTTGGTTTTTTCCCATATTAACACAGTTCGAATGTTGAAGAAGGTTTGTATTCCATCAGAAAGCCGTTTAATAGTCATTAAATGGTTACAATTAGATTGTGAACATGGCTCTGTTTGTAAGAGTTTCTGTGCGTATTTTGGGGGTTGAACATTCCAACCAGAATTTGCATAGAGGTTTCGATTGGCCTGGCTTGGCATTGTTCTCCAGTTTCACGCACCAAAGAACTGCCCATAAGTAGAAGCGTGTTTCTGTCAGAGTAAACACAACAGCATTCTTCATGGCTAGTACAACACGTTTAGTAAAAGCCTTGAATGGAGGAACTGGGACAGGACAGGACAGCATTCTGGAAGGATTTATTTTGGACTTCATACACGGTGGCAGTGACTCTGACTTAGGGATCACGGACGAATCCGACTCTGAAGATGAAGACCACAGCATTGTTTTTGATCAAATCAACAGCAGTTTGTGTTCTGACAACGAGGACGATGAAACCGGTGGGACAGCCGCTCCCGGTGGCGTACACGTCGGAATTGGCCCGCTGTTACTATGTACAGAAGTTAATAATGTCGCAGTGGACACTGATCGACCAGCAGAAATGGAGAAGATTCGAAACTTTGATTGCAAATGCGAAAAGAGATCCAAATCCAAAGAGAACGTAGAACGGCTGCATGTTTCGTGCAGTCAACAACTCGATCCAGACATGATTTGGGAGACCAGAACGGACATGGCATCATTGTCGACGGTTAACAGGAAAAAAAAGAGCGTGTTTTGTTTTTACACTGTGCTGTTAGCAGCAACATCCGGTCTAGACGGACACGGAAACAGTTAGTGAGCGTTATGCATGTGTATGGTGTAAATAGCGGATACAATGGGCAGGCTCTAGACCGGATCCAAACGCTGAACAGTAAATACAAACCATGACGTTGTTAGCTGTTAGTTTGTAACAAAGTGTTTGTGCTGTTGTTTTGTCCAGGATCAGCAACAACCTTCTCCATGCCCTTAAGCAACACTACAAGGAGAATGGTTTAACACCACGCCAGAGGAAGAAAGGCCCAAGGACAAACAAAAAATTCCTGACTACTGAGGATATAAAAAGTGTCCTGACATTCATCACAAACTATGCAGAGGTCCATGCCATTTCCCTGCCAGGTCGACACCCTGGTCACAAAGATTACAGTTTAAAGTTGCTGCCAAGTAATGTCACCAAAGCCTCAGTGTGGCGTCTCTACAAAGCTGCTATGGAAGATGGTATGTGATTATTGTTTATTTGTTTGAATAAATAAATTAAAAAGTCACTGAGCTTGTCGATCTGCTATTTTTTTGAAATATTTTACATGATGTTTAAAAAAATAAAAAGTATTTATATAATTTTTGAATACTGTAGGGATTAAATAGTTTATAGGATGCACCCATGTACACAGCCCATTTTATTAAATCTCATACTCTCTCTCTCTCATTACAGGGCAACGTGTTGTTGGTCTTGGATGCTTCCGAGGGCTTTGGAGGGCGATTCTCCCTCAGGTAACAAGCATCAAACCCAGGACCGATCTGTGCTGGAAGTGCCATGAAAACAACTACCAGCTAAGCCGAAGTGTCAACATAAGCGACGAGAAGATGGCAGAAAAGCACCAGGAGCAAATCGATCACCTAGCACTTGCTCGGAAAGAGCGAGAGTTATACCAGGAGATGACGGCTGCCTGTAAGAAGATCTGTGTGGAATGGCAGCTGTCTCTTGGCCCCTCCACGCCTGCAAGCAAGGACATCAACAATGCACTACAGCTTTGATTATGCACAACAGGTAAGAATCCGTCTGTGTGTGTGTGTCATTCTGTTTTTATAAACCAAGAAAAAGAGTCTGCACACCGTCTTACTGCTCCCGAAAATGTAATGAATAGAGCGGTCAATAACAACGTTTCGGCTGGTGTGGCCTTCGTCAGGTATACTGAAAAGTGTGAGGAGACTGGTATAAAAAGAACAGAGGAGGGCAGGATACACTAATCACTGAGTGCAAGCACCCGTTTTTCACGTGGGCCTGTTATAACGCCACCAGGAGGCCGCTTTTTGCAAAACATTTTTTGACAGTACTCCTACAGATTTTGTCAAAACATCACACAAATTGGCACACAGCATCTCTATAGTCATTAAACAAAACGGGTCTTTCAGATTTTTCATATTCCATCCTGATTGGCTAAAAATGGCTTCCAAAGTTTGCAGGAGTGCTCCGTTTTGAACAAAAAGGCTCAAATCATGAACACAGCATGCAATTTCAGTGAAATGTTGCATTCCCACTATGTTGAGGAAGAAATGGCACTTGAAATGTTTCAAATCTGCCTTTTATAGCGCCACCAGGAGGTCGACTTATGTAAAAAAAAATGTTTGGATGTTGATTTTAATGTCTCTTCTCTCTCGCAGGTGCATTACCCTTCTTCTGCTCTTCAGGTCAGCCCATTGTTTTTTTCTCACTGCACGCAAGTGTGGCCTCTTTGGTGTCCACTGTGAAGGGTTGACGAAGCAAGTGAACTACCTGATCGATGAAGGGATGGCATCAAATAAGGGCAGCAACCCAGTCATCAGCTACGTGCATAATTTTTTCAACAACTATGGAGTTGGAGAAGCAAACGTGGACCTTCATTGTGACACAGTCCTTTAACACATTGACCGCCAGAGGTTAATCTCATAATGTAGGCTACTCACCAGTGCCAACGTTTTATTGTTGTTTTTTGTTTTTTTCATGTCGCCATAGACCTCGTTAAAATCCTTAGGATTGAGCTGTGCACTGTTTGTAAACATCGCGGAGATCTCCCTGCGTGTACCGCCATGTTGTAGTTAGAACGGTTTATGTTAAACAGTGATCAGCGAGGAGAAAAACTACAATCGAAGAAAATGGCGTTTCAGTGTGCGCTTTAGAATGGAGGCCTACGGGATCTGCAAAACGTGATCCTGAATAATTCCATTTCCGGTGGTGTTACGATGAAATGTGCCGTACTAGAAAATTGAAAAAAGGTTTTTTTTTTGAAAAAAAGGAAAAAGCACCACAGCCCGTAGGCTACGGGATCGGCGCTGTACAGTTGGATTTATCGGCCCGTAGGCTACGGCCCGGCGGTGAGAGTGTTAAAGTAGCTGTCATCAAACCTCTCCTCAAGAAGCCTACTCTCGACTCAGGCATTTTGGCTAATTATAGACCTATATCGAACCTTCCATTTCTCTCTAAAATCCTTGAGAAAGCAGTCGCCAAGCAGTTATGTGACTTTTTACATAACAACAAGCTATTTGAAGCTTTTCAGTCAGGATTCAGAGCACACCATAGCACTGAGACGGCATTGGTGAAGGTCACAAATGACCTCCTGATTGCATCAGATAACAACCTTCTCTCTGTACTGGTTTTGTTGGACCTCAGTGCTGCATTTGATACTATTGATCACCATATTTTGTTGCAGAGACTAGAGCATTTGGTTGGCATTAAGGGTGCTGCATTGAACTGGTTTGAGTCTTATCTGTCTGACAGATTTCAATTTGTAAACGTTAACGATACACCTTCATTACGTGAAAAGGTTAAATACGGAGTCCCACAAGGCTCTGTACTTGGACCAATACTATTTACTCTATATATGCTTCCTTTAGGTGAGATAATTAGGAAACACTCTATACATTTCCACTGTTATGCAGATGATACACAATTATATCTATCGATGAAGCCAGATGAAACAGATCAACTGGCTAAACTTCAAGCATGTCTTATAGACATCAAGAGTTGGATGACCCGTAATTACCTACTCCTCAACTCGGACAAAACTGAAGTTATTGTACTTGGCCCTAAGCACCTCAGAGATAAATTAGCCGATGAGAATTTTACCCTAGATGGTATTAACTTGACCTCCAGGGCCACTGTAAAGAATCTGGGAGTCACGTTTGACCAAGATATGTCCTTTCAGTCCCACATAAAACAAATTTCAAGAAATGCCTTTTTTCACCTGCGTAATATTGCAAAAGTTAGGCACATTCTGTCCCAAAATGATGCAGAAAAACTTGTTCACGCATTTGTTACTTCTAGGCTGGACTATTGCAACGCTTTATTATCAGGCTGCCCAAGCAAGTCCCTAAATAGCCTGCAGCTAGTCCAGAATGCCGCTGCGCGCATACTGACAGGAACCAGAAGAAGAGATCATATCACTCCTTCATTGGCCTCTTTGCACTGGCTCCCGGTTAAATACAGAATAGAGTTTAAAGTTCTCCTCCTCACATACAAGGCTCTCAATGCACAGGCACCAGTATATCTCAAAGAACTCATCGAGCCCTATAAACCAGCCAGAACACCATTGCGTCCACAGTATGAAAAAATGCTTACGGCTCCAGGAAACCCCAAAAAAGCTAGAACAGGAGGCAGAGCATTTAAGTTTCAGGCACCTCAGCTGTGGAACCTTCTCCCAGTCTCAGTCCGTGAAGCAGACACACTCTGTATATTTAAGACTAGATTAAAAACCTTTCTCTATGATAAAGCCTATAGCCGAAGTGTATAGACTCAGTCACCCTATAGTCATCCTCTCTCCCCTCCCCCTCCCCACTGTAGCGGACATGGCGTAATAATTATGGGAAACAATAATGATAATTATGAAAATATTGAAAATATTTTCTGAAAAATCAAAATATGAATTTTCACCAAAAATTAAGGAATTGTGCAAATTAAGGGATTAATTTGCACCTCAACACAACCATGAAAAAGGCTACGCAAGAATCTTTGACACAGTATGATGCATGGGTTCTGGTTAGGGATTGATTGGAATATTTGCTTTGAAATCATTTGGAAAAAAGGACCTCCGTTTATATCAAAATAATGTGTTTATTAAGATAAATCCTAGGATAATAAAACAACCAATGAAATGGGGAAAAGAACAATAGATCAATACTTCATAAGGTGATGAAACCGGTTAAAATCTCAACAATATACAACATAACAGATCTACAATCTGATCAGATCGAATGGCCACATTTTAATATACTAAAGGAGAAGAAGGGATTAAAGTCATAAAGAAAAGAGAAAGATCAATGGTTAAAAATAGCTAATCTGCCCTCAAAACTACACTCAGCTGCCACACCACATGTGAATGCATCATGCTCGCCTGTCCATTGGAATGGAGGAGACTCCATTGTCTCTGGGGAAGAGGCCACGAGGTAGTTGGCTAGCAGGCTTGGCTAGCGTCCAGGCAGTGGCGTCGGTGCTGCTACTTCACTACGTCATGCAGTCCTCCTCAGTCTCCACTCAACTCGGATTGAGGAGACAGTATTGTGTGGCTTTTGGCCCACGTGTTAGAAGGAGCGGGGCAGTTTTCGGCAGGAGCAGGGCCTCTGGCTTTGGCTGGACGTAGGCCCGTGGTTCTTCTCGTGGGGCTGACCTGAGGCGTTGGCTAGCATGGATAGTGTCCGTGCCGTAGCGTAGAACAGGGTGTAGAAAGGGGGAAGGGACTTCTCGTCGACCTTCTGTTGCTGCGTTGTCGTCAGGAGAGAGGCGTGGGGGAATTTGGCACCCCGGAGAGAGCAGAAAGAGGGGACTCAGGGATGAGTCGACCCTATGGTCATCGAGAGCGCGGTGGAAGAGAGTGGGAGAACTGGGTGACCAGTCCTCTTATAGTTAGAAGGAGGGGTCTTCCTCCTTCTTGGCCCATTGGGGGCGTGTTGGAGACAGCTGTGTGTGGCAACCTCCCTTACTATTATGAACAACTAAACTTATCTGCTAACTATCTTGGGGGACTTCCTATTAATCCATTTGACTGGATATTTAGAATCACAATGAATTAAGAATTGTCTAGATATTAAACATGACGTCATTATGTAAAACAGCAAGTAGTTAAACATTGAAGTCTAATTTACCAGAAAAGCATCACATTTAAAAACACAAAAGTTCATATTATTGTTGTAGTCCTAGTACAGGACAATAATTATATATTTTAAAGTGACAAAACATGACACGAAAACAGTTTGTTCACATTCGTTGTCGCTCATTGTCTTGTGCTCAGCCAGTTAGTGTGTCACACTGTGGCAGAAAAGCAAGACATTCTTTTCATGTCATAAAAGTTTAAGGTTTCTCTTATCTCTAGAACGACAGGCTGTGGGTCTCTGGTGAGAACATTCCAGGGGGCAATAAAGGTTTTTGCCTATGCAGCCATCCTGGGAGAGTCTGTGCTCCCTCTAAAAGGGGGAGGGGGGGGTCTTTGCGATGAGCCAACCCGGTCCACTTGGTTATGAACTGGAAACCATATTTAATTTGCCTTCTATGTTCATACTTGGTCCGCCATCATCTCTACACCACCTCCCCCCTCTCTCCTCTCGTCCTCTCTCTTCTCGTCCTCCCTTTTGGTTGTGTGGGTTTGTGTCCCAGTGGTACAATCGTAATTAACCCTGTACGGATTCACGCTCTAGTAAGGCCTGCCACTAATTCTACATCCGGGGACCCGCTCCCCGGAGTTTCTTTTATCTCCCACGTCGCAGGTTCATGGACTGTCACTACGGACCCCCAGCTGCGGCTCAAGACTGTGACTGCGGACCGGGCCTCTCCATGGAGCACGACCGTGGATTTCTACTACATTACACTATACCACTACACTATTATTAATTTTTTTAATTTATTTGCACATTTAAAAACAACACATTTTTAGCAACAGCATAATATTGTGTTGGATGTGCAGGTGAGATTTAGAAAACCCTTTCGGGTTTATAAGGTTAATCTCACCTCACTTAAGAAATACAAGAAAGAAATACAAAGTAATAGAAACCAAAAATAAATTATTTGGCAACATACATACAATTATACAAAAATACAAATACAACAATAGATACACAGTATGAATACTAGAGAAAATACATTTTAGTATAAAATGGTGTAGGTGCAAGTGAGTGTGGGTGGGTGTAAGAGTGGATGTCCCTGGGAGTTGTTAAATTTGATTAATCAAATGGGTTTTTAGCTTATATTTAAAATGATTTGGCAAAGCAGCCTTCGATGAGATGTTAATATAGCTGTTCCATAGCTGTGCCCCCCTATACCTGATGGAAAATTTACACAGACCAGTACGGAACTTTGGGATATGTAAATGATTTGCCTGTCTTGTATTAAAATGGTGTACATCACTGTTGAACTGGAAGAAGGCTTTACAGGGCAAAGAAAATGAATCTGGCTGAAGCAGTATTTTGAAAATAAAGTTACAGGTTTGGTATTTATGTAAATTAAAAATTGATAAAATATTAAGTTGTTTGAAAAGTGGGGCAGAATGAGCAGACCAATCACTACACGTAGCAATCCTGCAGAATCTTTTTTGCAACATATGGAGTTTGTTTAGATGTGAAGGATAAGTAGCTCCCCAAATGATATTGCAATATATAAGATACGGATAAATTAAACTATAATAAAGGGTTAGGAGACACTTATGATGAACACAACTACGGAATTTGCCAATAATGCCGACAGATTTAGTAATTTTTTTACAGACATGGCTAATGTGGCTTTTCCAGCTTAGACTTTCATGGGTAATTACTCCAAGGAAAGTTGTTGATGAAACCTGAGTGATTGGGTTATCTCCTATAGACAGACAGGTGTTAGATTTACAATATTTTTTGTTTTTTGATGTAAATATAATAAAATTTGATTTTTTTATATTGAGAGATAATTTGTTTAATTTGAACCATTTTGAAATATTTTCTAAATCATGATTAGCTTTTGCCATAAGAACAGAAAAATCAGGATGTGAAATAAATAAATTTGTATCATCTGCAAAAAGTACAGGAAACAAGGAGGACAAAGCTGAAGCCAAGTCATTGATATAAATAAGGAATAAGAGTGGACCTAGTATAGATCCCTGTGGGACCCCACATGTTAAAGTGGCACTATCTGATGACCTTCCATTAATGATAACAAATTGTTGTCGGTTATGAATATAATTGTAAAACCATGTATGAGTGATTCCAGCAAATCCATAATGTAACAGCTTTTGAAGTAAGATGTCATAATTAACAGTGTCGAATGCTTTGGATAAGTCAAGAAAAATTCCCAAAGCATATTCATTATTATTGAATGCAGTATGAATTTTATCAACCAATTGAAGTATGGCCATTTCAGTAGAACGTTTTTTCCTAAATCCGTATATTATCTTAACATTCTTATATTATACCATTATATACTGCATACACATTATTGCTGTACTATATTATATTGTCATATAGCCTACTATCTTACACTATTATATTTGCTACTATTGTTATTGTTACTACTTGTACTGTATCTCTTTCTGTCTCTCCTCTGTCTCTCCCTCTCTCTCTCTTCTTTCCCCCGACACGGTCGAGGCAGAAGGCCCCCACCCTAGAGCCTAGGGTCTGCCTGACGTTTCTTCCAGTTAAGAGGGAGTTTTTCGTTGCCACTGTCGCAAAATTGCTTGCTCAGGGTGGGATTGTCGGGTCTCTTCTCTACATGTAAAGTGTCTTGAGACAACTTGTTGTGATTTGACACTTTAATAAAATTGAATTGAATTGAATTGAACTGCAGTGGGCAAAACAAGAACAATTTTGTGCTGTGGTACTGTGCATGGCGGACGATTCACAAGCTTCACAAGAAGCTAGGCATCCACCTCCTGATTGCCGGCCACACCAAGTTTGGTCCAGACTGGTGTTTTGGACGCTTCAAGCAAGTCTTCAGGAAGAGCAGGGTGGACACCTTGGCAGACATTGCTACGGTGATGACTAAGAGCTCTGAGGTGAAGGGGGTGAACGTCTCCCAGATTGTGGGACATGAAGATGGCACAGTGCTGGTTGAAAGCTACGACTGGCAGCAGCATCTGTCTCCCTACTTCCGCAAGTTCCCACAACTTAAGAGCTACCAACGCTTCAGGTAATTATCATGGTCATTGTATTAGCTATTCTATTCTATTTAGTGAAAATGATGTGTTGTAACAGTGGACAATATTTTTTAATGTTTGCTTCTACTCTATTACAGCTTTGATGCAGATAGACCTGGTGTGGTCATGGCCCAAAAAGACCGTGACGCAGAAGTAGTGGAGTTTCAGCTAATCAAGATACCTGGTGTCTTTCCCCCAGTAGATGGTTTTCCAGTGCAACCCCCACCTGGACTGGACATGGCCCGACAGGAATATCTTTTTAAGGAAATCAGAATATTCTGTCGCGATGATGCAAAAGACACCACATGCCCCAAACCAAAGTCCACAGCACCTCAGAAGAAGACTGTCCGAGTATAGCACCATGGTTCACAAACAGCTTTCACCTGGCTGCCGTCAGGCTGCTGAACTAACTGTGGATTATACCAGGGACAAGTGACTTGACTTTTTTCAGTCTACTGTATGTGGATTATGCGGTCGACGCACACTGACATTTTGCACATTTTGCACCTTAATTCCATGTACAACGCACTGACTGGTCTTTTTTTGTGAATTTTTCTAGCACCTTAACGTCCATAAGTATATCATGCACAGTATGTATTATGCTGCTATGCTCACTCACCTTTATATCTAATCTCAGGTACTATGTGTAAATATGTAGATACTTTGTAAAGCTGATTCTATAGTTGTATAGCTATACCCTCTGACCATCCAGTGTTTTTAGACTGCACAATTGCTGTTTTTTAAGTAATGTGTTTTGTTCTTTCTTGTAGTCATGCACTGTGAAAATAAACAAACTAGTTTTATTCTCTTCTCCCTTTATTATTATTATTATTATTATTATTATTATTATTATTATTATTATTATTTGATGATCTACTGACTTAAAAACATCAAACGTTCTAGATTACTTTATTCTTCCCTTTGGATGTTCTCCTGGTTTATGTCAGCTGCCCTGCCACATAAAAATACATACAAGGTCTGTGTTTCAAGTATTGACAGTTGACAGTACAGCTAGTGGGGGAGTGGTTAGGGGCGTGGTTAGGGGTGGAGTTAACACCTATGTAACTCCCATTTTCACACCCATTTTCAGGGCCCCAGAGGTGTTGAAAGTTAGAAATCTTGCCAGGGCATTTTCTATACTTTGGGGTTTCTGGTTCAACAAGTTTAAAATGATCACATCTTCTTCAACTATTGTCCAATTTCAATGAATGATACATCACATGAAAAATTACAAAATCTGGCACACGCCAGGTTCTGTGAGAGAAACAAGCAACCAGCGTCATGTCGTTCTGCACGAACGGTAGCTCATGCGGGGCATTCAGCGCATGTTTGAGTATCATGAGACTCCACGAGGAGTAGTAGTAGGAAAAAAACAAACTTTACATCGGTTAATATAGACGATTTTCACTCTTACACACGTCTCCCATTATGCCGCTGCAAGGGGTCTGCAGAATGGACAACAGGGGCAGATCTGGAAATATTCTACGTTCCTTTGTATGTTGATGAGTGATTAGCGACACATCAAACATACAACCGAAAATGACCGGCACTCTCCTTTAATTATCATTGTACAGTTTGTGTAGCTGGGTCTTGCTAGTCAGGGAAGGGTCAGAGACACTCTCTGACTCTTCTTTATCATATTTTTTCACCTTTTCTGGAGGGTTAGAATCAACAGAAGGTTCTCGTTTTCGTTTTACCATCTTCGTGTTTCCTTGCATGGTAAGTGACTGGCTGGTTGGCGTTTTTTTTTCCAGACTTAAACTTAACAGGCAGGAACTCATATCGTGCCTCAATAGAATGGTTTTCTAAAATCTTGTAAAAGTGGCAGACCAACTCATGCACACTAGGGAAAAACAACAGAATTGCTTTTCCGTCAGGTATTGGCAAACCCTCTGCAGATCTTGAATGAGAGTCAAACAATCCATAGCGTCCAAATTTGTCACGGAACACTGCAAAGCATACAGGAGTTACTATCAGGACAGCATGGGTGACATCTTCTGACAGGCACTGCAGTTGGTCCTTGGCCATCTTAGGCGATTGCCATTTCGCATCATCACATAGTTTGTTCCTAGGTTGATGTTTGTCCTTCATTATAATAGTTTTTGCACTGCTCAATGGCTCTACCTTGCAGTCACAGGTTTCTCCAAGCTGCTACAGTCCAGGTCCTGAACGCCTGCCCCTGGCAGAAAGTCATCAACTCTGTAATGAAGGCAAAATGATTTTTGAGAACGATCTGAAGCCATTGTTATAGGAGGAAACTGATATATAACATAGCAAGGTTGCAACTATATTTTCTTAGTGATAATTGAATCAACATGCGTTATTTTTGTTGTACGGTTTTGGCAATGGACCAGCAATGGAAGAGACAATGGACCGGTTTTGTTCCAGTGTTGTTGTAACTGCGTCATTCATTGCAAGCATTTATTCCTGATATGTTACAGTTTGTGTATGTTATATTTCATGTCGGTAATTGTTGTTATTTACGGGGGCGAAAGAAAGGGCTTTTTTTATCCAATGCAAATGAAGGAAAACCTTGAAGTTTTTCTTCCAGATCTCGCATGGCCCTCGCTTTAGCACTGCCCTTTTTACGGTCACAATCCACAACTTTGTCTTGTCTTGCTCTCAACAGCTGCTCCTGCAGCTCATGGTTGACGTCAAATATTTTGCTCGAACTTTCAGTTTCAGAGCATGTGCCATATTTATAGTTTTTGTTAGTTGCAGCGTCTTTCATGACGAAATACATATCCTTACACATTGGACAGGGGGCTTTTATCTTCAGATCATCAATGATATATGCTGTACATTTAACACCGTAACTTTCAACATTCATGCGAAAATCACAGTCGTCCCTGACATACCTGTCCTTGTCATCGGCGGCAGATAAGCTCATCAATGCATCAGAGACGCAAGGGTTCCAGTAGCTCAGACAGGCGGCGCTGACCATTACATCGGATAATGTCTTATGTTTTTGAATCATCTTATCCTTGTTTCCTTTTGACGTTCTATGATTGACGTTGATGCATAGTGTGAGCCCATAGTATTTTTTACCATTTGGATTATTTTCAACCTCCGAGACAGACATTAGACTAACAAATTGCCCCCAATTGTTTTTTTAAATGAGAGCCTTTAAGATTTTTCTTATAGCGTCCACGTCTCTGGTCACATAATCTGGCTGCAAATACAATATCATGGCCAGAAGGCAGTTCAGAGGACACCGCCGAGGCAAAGAACTGGTACAACGTTTAAATGCTTCTTCGAAAACTTCATCCTTATAGAGCACAGGCATGACTTCATTCATTTTGTTGTACTTGGTAAATAGTTCGAGTGGGTCTTTGCTATAAGCCATCACGCCCAGGAAAAATGAGGAGTGGAGCAGCTCCTGAAAGATATATTTTACGACTCGATTATTATCATTATCATTGTGTGCCTCCTCTATCATTTGACAGGTAACTTCTATAAATCTTCTTCTTCTTACTGCTGCTGTCTCATTTTTCATTAGTAGCTGGATCTTGCTAGTCAGGGAAGGGTCAGAGACACTCTCTGACTCTTCTTTATCATATTTTTTCACCTTTTTTGGAGGGTTAGAATCAACATACGGTTCTCGTTTTCGTTTTACCATCTTCGTGTTTCCTTGCATGGTAAGTGACTGGCTGGTTGGCGTTTTTTTACCAGACTTAAACTTAACAGGCAGGAACTCATATCGCGCCTCAGTAGAATGGTTTCTAAAATCTTGTAAAAGTGGCAGACCAACTCATGCACACTAGGGAAAAACAACAGAATTGCTTTTCCGTCAGGTATTGGCAAACCCTCTGCAGATCTTGAATGAGAGTCAAACAATCCATAGCATCCAAATTTGTCACGGAACACTGCAAAGCATACAGGAGTTACTATCAGGACAGCATGGGTGACATCTTCTGACAGGCACTGCAGTTGGTCCTTAAGTGGCAGCATTCCTGGCGTTTCTTCTGATGCTCTGGCTTCTGATGGTTTCACAAAACCAAATTTCATATCATCAGCTATGTTCCGGACAACGCTGTAACACTTGTTTTTGTCGGTGAAAACCAGTTCTGGCAACTGCTCCATGGTCAACATGCTGTTCACGAACGTCCCGTTGTCGTTAAGCTATGTTCTTTCTAAAACTTAAATAAATGTAATCAATTTGTTTGGGGGGAAAACTCTGTCTCAAACCTCATTGGTGAATTTGTGCATTGTTGGGGAACCCCATTTATAGAGGTTACTCATTATTGAATTTCCTTTATACCAAATGAAAGTAAATTCCTAGCCACACCAGGTTACAGATGTATAAAACACAACATTTGTATCTAAATGTCTATTGAGTGGTACCCTCATTTGGACCCCTGGTGGTCCCCAGTAGATCTGCTATTTTCTAAAGATTTTTATGCATTTTATACATTTGAAAACTTGTGCAATATGGGACATTCTGCATAATGAGTACTTTCTATTTTTGGTACTTAAGTACATGATACCAATTATGTTGTACTTTTACTCAAGTACATTTTGGGATATTTGTGACATTATTGTTGCAGATCTGTGCTGTATAATATGTATTATTAAAACATTTTAATAATAATAATCTTCTACATTAGCATTCTTGACTTTCACCAATTCACCACAGGGCACTTGATGTTCATAGATAGACCATAAAAATAAGCTATCCAGTAGTGCCCTCTGGTGGTCGATGTAGTAAATAACTTACATGCATTATAGAGTCAAATTGCATGAAATCAAACGTAATTCTTTGGGCTACTTTGGTCAAGTTAATATGGACGTTTTAAGGCTCAAAATAAAGGCACATAATCGGTGGCTTTTGTAAAATATCGTCTCTGTCGGGTGGAAACCTCATTATGGTACTTAAACTGGCTAGTCAGAGTTGAGCCTCAGGGGCCACAGCTGCACCACAGCTGCACTGTTACTTCCTCATTGACAATCAGTGTGAGTATTTAAAGGCCCTGCAGTCTACCAAACATAGGCTGCTTGGTGGCTGATGGCTGTGGGTCATGTGACCTGGGTCTCATGTTTATGTTTTTATCTTTTTCCCTGCCTGTGAGTAACATGAGGCATGGATGTTGTTTTGATGGTTGTACTAAAAATACTAAAGCAGTATTTTAATCATTATTTTGTAACTACCCAGGTTGAGGTGATGTGTCTCGAGTCCTGAAGTGATGAGTCCATGTGCAGAGAGGGGGATGATATGAAAGAACACAGACAATCCAAGGTATATGAATGATTTGTCGTGGTGATTGTTTGTTTACTGTACTAATGTTTGTTGTTTCCACTTCCTTAGTTCTCACCACAGCTGTTTTCTTTAGCCTGAGTTTTATCGTTGTTTTCTATTTATTGAGCTATTTCTGCAACATTCAGTGCATTATTTTAGTATACTGTGACTATGTGTTTTTATGAATTGAGTGTATGCACTGCATTGCTATTTTAAGTAGGCATTTAATAAATCTATGTATTGAAACTGTACTGTTCTGTCTAAAACATAAATACATGTGTTTGGGGGAAAAACTCTTGTCTTAAACCTCATTGGTTTATTTATAGGTTGTTCATTATTTCATTTCCTTGATACCAAATAAAAGTAAACTCCCAGCCACACCAGGTTACAGATTATAAAACATAACATTTGTATCTAAATGTCTATTGAGTGGTACCCTCATTTGGACCCCTGGTGGTCCCCAGACCGTCAGGTCAGGTTCATAACTATACAGCTATAAGTGTAAATGTTTCTGTTGCTTCCAGACCTCACAGAGACATTCCTTATGTACAGTATGTTCAAACATACCAACTGCCAATAAAAAGTAATTGTCATAGGACTGGATTTTCCTCATTTATATCATTGTGTGGACAAACACAGTCAACACAATGTCACAATCTCTCTCTTCCTTTGCTAAACCATCTTCCATCAAATTGACAGAAGAGTGAAACTAGTTGCCTTTGGTTTCCTTCAATATTTGACATTCTTCAGTCCTTCAGGTGTCAAAGGGTGTAACATTCAGCTGACACTGACATCAATCCTGACCTTCACATTTCTGCTTCAAAGCCTCATTTCAAAACCCCTCATTAACATGTACATTTCATTGGTAACATTCATATAGTATAATCGTTCACTATCATACTCAGGCCTGCATGAAGACAGTATACGGTTAACAGTTGTTGTTCTGTCATCAGACAAACCTCAAGCCTGACATAAAACTAAATCTCAGGCAGACATGTTCTACACTTGAAGAGCTTTTCATAGCTTATATTTCACACTAATGAAGAAAATGAAGCTTGATGTATGATCATCACATAAAATATATTTATTACACAACCTATAACAAACTTAAACTGCTACTCAAAAATGGGAACGTTAACAAACTTATGGTTTATTTTACAGAAAAGATATCAAAATATAAAAGCATAATAAAACATACTGTACAAAATAAAAGATTAAATCAAACTTAATGTACACAATAAAGGATGGCACATTGAAAGTATATCACATTCACTGCCATTGACGGAGATGTCATTAAAAAAAGTATATATATTAGAGGTGTGCCGATATATCGTCCCACGATGTATCGCTTTGGCGTTTTTGAAAAAAATAATAATAATGCAATAATGCAAAAACAGAAGTATTTGTTTGCATTTGCTTCCCCCCCATATATTCTCATAAGCTTTTTTTCCCCCCATATATTTTCATAAGCTTTTTTTCCCCCCATATATTTTCATAAGCTTTTTTTCCCCCCATATATTTTCATAAGCTTTTTTTCCCCCCATATATTTTCATAATAAAAGAATGCCATCTATCGATATCGTGAGCCCGATATCGTGCATCGTATCGTGAAATTAGTGTGCACACCCCTAATATGTATATATATTATATATATAAGTATTTGGGAAATATTCTGTATCTCGGCTCCTGTGTTTTACTATGTATTTTTGGCGAAACATGCTATTTTCAACTGGGTATAATATATATATTTATTTCACAGAAGCACAGTGAAACCCTCAGTGATTAGCAACCATCAGGGGATCCATCATACTGGAGATAAATATTCTGTGGTTCTTGACAGATTATTCAGAATGCTTAAAAATGCTGGTAGAAGCTACAGCCTGTTTTAGAAAACCCCTGGCAGTGAATGTGTTTAACAAAATATAAAACATACTTAATGTACAATACAAAAGATTAAACCATAGTGAATGTAAAAAGTAACATTATATATAACTGTTACCAATGTTTAAACAAAATATTAAAAGGGCCTAATACTCAATGTATACAAATCACATACTACTGATTTAGATTTGACTATGTACAAATGATTTTATATTTTATATTCTCTGGACTGTTTAAAATTGTATTCAAATGTCCTTTTATAATCTGTTTCTTCTTGATGCTCTTATTGTTTTGGTTTAAATATTTGCCTTTAGCTGCCTTTAGGTAATAAACATATTTATTGACATCTTTTCTACAGACGATGCTCAGCAAGATGATGGCCACTGTCTGAAGGATTACCAAACACTTTAGACCAGACAGTCCCATCATGCACCAGCAGAGACATCCAGTCATTGCAGGAGTTAATGACAGCAGAGAAGCTGCTAGACTCCTCCTCCTCCTACTCCTGCTAAGAGTTGTCAGAAACGTCTACTCCAGAGAACCCCCCCACCCCCCCCCCCCCTCCAAGAGGAGAGCGTCTCTGTCAGCTAGTCCAGGACTTCTGCTGTCTCCTGCCACCAATCTATGGATTGATCTTCTGTTCCAATCTAAGGTGGAAAGTTTGGAAACTAAAATGCAGGAAGTCCACACCTGGTTGGATCCTATAACCATGGATGGTGGTAAGTCCACTCCAGTAATTCTGAAATGTTTTCAATTTCAACGACCCCTCTTATCTGAGGCTATGTGTGTCTCTGTGATCCCATTCTATACTGTAAAAGCCCCTGTGTACATTTAACAGGAATTAGGTCTATAAACAGGAAGTAGGTCTATAAGCAGTATTATGTATTCACATTTTGTCAGACCACAGAATAATATGTTATAAACCACCAAGCCAAATTATGATGATTTAACACATTGAGTGCCAGAGGTCTTTTAAAACAGGGTACAGCCAGTGCCAGCGTTTTTAAAATTGTTTGTACCTTTTTCAAGTAGTCACAAAATATTTTCCGTGATCACCGTCCTCACGGTAATCCCCTCACTACACACACAGGGGTCTCGTAGAATCGGGGGGAAAAAAATTAAAACATTCGGTAATCCGTTCCATAGTTGCAGCCAGTTGAAAATAGTAAAAAATACAGAGTAAAAAAAAAAGTACACAGGAGCCGAGATACAGGCTTTTAAAGTAATAAGTTAACCACGAAGTGGATCGGAGTCTAAACTTTTGAAAAATGATATCTCCTGGTGCTGTGAAGGAAAAATATATTTTTAAATATATTTATTTCAAAAACGGCCATAGCACTCGATGGTTGGATTATGAAAAACGGCCAGGGACGTTTTTGGCACTCAATGTGTAGTTATAATTAATGAATTAAGTTGGGGAAAATATACATTGAGGAGAGGAAGGAAAGTCTGCACACTGTATATCAGGAATTTTATTTAAAGTAGGTACAATGTTGATACAATACAGGCAATAGGCGTTTTATATACAAACGGAGGACAGCATCGCAATTACTAACACTGTTGTGAATGAGTAACTACTGACACACCCACCTGATCTACAAGCTCAGGTTGCACTGGCTAGTGCTACACTGAGGACTTGTAGCTCTGGGACAAAATAAATGTTTTGACGGCAATGACGCCAACTGTCATTCAGATGGAGAAACAATTCCCCAATTGGGGAGTCAAGGGTGCAGGGTGGTTAGAGGACCATCAGTATAGGGCAAAGCAGTGGTGGCCATGTTATGGTTCCACCTAAATAGTATCTTGTTAGTTTGAATAAACCTTGGATTTTAAAAGTGAGTTGCAATCCCTATTTTTGTTTCTCCACCTAAATTCACTCCATTCACTTTTCCCATATAGATTTAAAAAAATATTTATATCAATTATTTTAAGTCTAGAATCAAGCCATCCAGGGTCCTGGTGAATCATGACAATAAAACATTAAGATTCTGTGAGAAATATGTTTTGAAAAAGAACAAAGGGTATTTATTAAATATAGTATATATTCCTTTTTTCTTCTTCATAGAATCGAATGTCCCATAAAATGATAAAGTTACATGTTTAAGCTATAACAATGATCCTTCCATTAATGTATAGACTCAGGGGGTCCCTGCTAGGGGCTTTACTGTATTACTATGTATAGACTCAGGGGGTCCCTGCTAGGGACTTGACTGTATTACTATGTATAGACTCAGGGGGGTCCCTGCTAGGGGCTTCACTGTATTACTATGTATAGACTCAGGGGGTCCCTGCTAGGGACTTGACTGTATTACTATGTATAGACTCAGGGGGTCCCTGCTAGGGGCTTGACTGTATTACTATGTATAGACTCAGGGGGGTCCCTGCTAGGGGCTTTACTGTATTACTATGTATAGACTCAGGGGGTCCCTGCTAGGGGCTTTACTGTATTACTATGTATAGACTTAGGGGGGTCCCTGTTAGGGGCTTTACTGTATTACTATGTATAGACTCAGGGGGGTCCCTGCTAGGGGCTTGACTGTATTACTATGTATAGACTCAGGGGGGTCCCTGTTAGGGGCTTTACTGTATTACTATGTATAGACTCAGGGGGTCCCTGCTAGGGGCTTTACTGTATTACTATGTATAGACTCAGGGGGGTCCCTGCTAGGGGCTTGACTGTATTACTATGTATAGACTCAGGGGGGTCCCTGTTAGGGGCTTTACTGTATTACTATGTATAGACTCAGGGGGTCCCTGCTAGGGGCTTTACTGTATTACTATGTATAGACTCAGGGGGTCCCTGCTAGGGGCTTGACTGTATTACTATGTATAGACTCAGGGGGTCCCTGCTAGGGGCTTTACTGTATTACTATGTATAGACTCAGGGGGTCCCTGCTAGGGGCTTGACTGTATTACTATGTATAGACTCAGGGGGGTCCCTGCTAGGGGCTTTACTGTATTACTATGTATAGACTCAGGGGGTCCCTGATAGGGGCTTCACTGTATTACTATGTATAGACTCAGGGGGTCCCTGCTAGGGGCTTTACTGTATTACTATGTATAGACTCAGGGGGTCCCTGCTAGGGGCTTGACTGTATTACTATGTATAGACTCAGGGGGTCCCTGCTAGGGGCTTGACTGTATTACTATGTATAGACTCAGGGGGGTCCCTGCTAGGGGCTTTACTGTATTACTATGTATAGACTCAGGGGGTCCCTGCTAGGGGCTTGACTGTATTACTATGTATAGACTCAGGGGGGTCCCTGCTAGGGGCTTTACTGTATTACTATGTATAGACTCAGGGGGTCCCTGCTAGGGGCTTGACTGTATTACTATGTATAGACTCAGGGGGTCCCTGCTAGGGGCTTGACTGTGTTACTATGTATAGACTCAGGGGGTCCCTGTTAGGGGCTTTACTGTATTACTATGTATAGACTCAGGGGGTCCCTGCTAGGGGCTTGACTGTATTACTATGTATAGACTCAGGGGGTCCCTGCTAGGGGCTTGACTGTATTACTATGTATAGACTCAGGGGGTCCCTGCTAGGGGCTTGACTGTATTACTATGTATAGACTCAGGGGGTCCCTGTTAGGGGCTTTACTGTATTACTATGTATAGACTCAGGGGGTCCCTGTTAGGGGCTTGACTGTATTACTATGTATAGACTCAGGGGGTCCCTGCTAGGGGCTTGACTGTATTACTATGTATAGACTCAGGGGGTCCCTGCTAGGGGCTTGACTGTACTATAGGGGAGACGGTGAGTTTCATCCTGGCATTTGCCAAGGCACCAAGGCAGAACTGCCAGTCAAAGCAGACTGGCCAATCACAGCGCGTCCTCGCTGAACATGCTTGCAGAGACTCTTGGGTAATGAAGTCAAAGACGTTGGCTGCCATGTTGTTTGTGTCCAAAGTGGTCACTGATACCCCAAACTACATAGTGCTGCTTTAAAGGACAAAAAAAAAACATGAAACTTTGAAACTTGGAGATGCGCGGTTTCTGCCTGACAGCGACGATAATGAAGTTTGATGTGCTGAATGTGCGTTAGATGATTTAAGAACACTGTTAAAACATCTTTACAAAAGGAATTGATAATAAAAGGCACACAAGGAGAAAAAAAAGATATTAAGATGATTAATTACCTTATATACTAATTTATCGTAGAACTATATTTACAAGTCACACCAAGCCTACTATGGAAGCAGTCCACAATGGTTACAATGCTTTTATGAATAAACATTTTAAACATTTCCTGCGCAGGTGCTGACATTTTTACCATTGAGCTATTAGAGCAGGCCTGCTTGCTCAGGGGAGAAATATAATCTTGACCGTCAGGTCAAAATTTGTGTCAGATCCTGTTTCTAGGTGAGACATGACCTTTGACACCATCTAAATGTCTCAATAGAGGAGCAGGGAGACCATACAGATTACATTTTATGCATTTAAAAAAAGAAAGTTACATAGTGACGCTTTAATTCACACAGATTAATTATCCAACTCCAAACTCAGCAGCTCTAAATAAAATCTTAAAGCTTAATATGGTAACTATACATGGTAACTATGGTAACTATGGTAAATGTAAATACAGAGATCACACAGGTTCATCCTCTGGGGTGTCCAGAGCAGTGGTGGAAAAAGTACTTAATGTTTTACTTGAATGAAAGTATCAATTTGTATCAGTACTGCAATGTAAAAAATACTCTGTTACACGTAAAAGTTCGGAATTAAAAATGTACTTGGGTAAAAGTACAAAAGTATTGGTATCAAAATGTACTTAAAGTACCAAAAGTAAAAAGTACTCATTATGCAAAATGGCCCATTTCACAAGTTTTCAAATGTATAAGTCTAAGTAAAATCTTTTGAAAATAGCCGATCTACAAGACAATATAACGCATTGTGAGCTTGTAGATCTGCTATTTTCAAATGGACGAAATGTATATAGGGCTGAAGTGGGTAATGTATGTTTTGTAATAATCTAAATCTACAAAGTAACTATAGTAACTCCACTACAAATAATTGTAGTGGAGTAAAAGTAGCCTACAACATTTGTCTCTGAGATGGAGTTGAGTAGAAGTACTCCAGTAGGTTCCGTATTTCAAGGGACGGTTGACACATCAGACACACATCTTCATCCTCCTGTTGACACATCAGACACACAGCTTCATCCTCCTGTTGACACATCAGACACACAGCTTCATCCTCCTGCCAGGTGGACATCACTCATCTGATGACTCAGAGCTGCTCAGCGGAGCCTGTGAGAGAGAGGAACATGTTGACGTCCATCAGGTTGATGTCAAAGTAAACCATTAAAGTAGTAGTAGTTCACCCAAAATAATAACTATAAATTACACACCCCATGAAGCCTTGAATTCATGGAGATTTTTAATTTTTTGTCGCATTCCTAAGCCAATCATTGATCGGCGGTCTATTTTGTAGGAGACTCTGAGGTCATCAAATTATTGGCTTATAGGAATGCGACAAAAACTAAACAATCTCCATGAATTCAAGGCTTCATGTCGTGTGTAATTGATAGAAAATAAGTAATGTTTGGGTGAACTGACCTGAGGCCGATTCTAGACATGCACACTTAAACTAGTATATACTGGAAACCACTAATACGATCGACTTCACACTTGGAAGGTGTATTGCGGTTTGAGAAATACACACTCCCTTGGATTGTATTTTCACATTACTGACACCCATCCCTGGCTAATAGTGGAACTGTTTGTAGCCTGGACCTGAGAGAAAGACACAGAGAATTAAACTTACTGAGGTCCTGGTGGTCTTCAGGTTCCCCCTGTTAGATAGAGATGGTCCTGGATGGGTCACAGCAGAAAGGCTCATCTCTCCAGATGGTCCTGGATGGGTCACAGCAGAAAGGCTCATCTCTCCAACATGGCTGCGAATTCTCTTGTGTGTCACCAGGCTAGACATTTGAGTGAAGCCTCTCCCACATTGGTCACAACAGTAAGGCTTCTCTCCAGTGTGAATTCTCTTGTGTCTCTCAAGGTGAGACCTTAGAGTGAAGCATCTCCCACACTGGTCACAGCAGTAGGGCTTCTCTCCAGTGTGAATTCTCCTGTGTTTTTTGAGAGTAGACATTTCACTGAACTTTATACCACATTGGTCACAGCAGTAAGGCTTCTCTCCAGTGTGAATTCTCTTGTGCGTCACCAGGCTAGACATTACAGTGAAGGCCCTCCCACACTGGTCACAGCAGTAGGGCTTCTCTCCAGTGTGAATTCTCCTGTGTTTTTTGAGAGTAGACATTTCACTGAACTTTGTACCACATTGGTCACAGCAGTAAGGCTTCTCTCCAGTGTGAATTCTCTTGTGCGTCACCAGGCTAGACATTACAGTGAAGGCCCTCCCACACTGGTCACAACAGTAAGGCTTCTCTCCAGTGTGAATTCTCTTGTGCGTCACCAGCCTAGACATTACAATGAAGCCTCTCCCACACTGGTCACAACAGTAAGGCTTCTCTCCAGTGTGATTTCTCTTGTGTGTCACCAGGCTTGACATTTGAGTGAAGCCTCTCCCACACTGGTCACAGCAGTAAGGTTTCTCTCCAGTGTGAATTCTCTTGTGCGTCACCAGGCTAGACATTACAGTGAAGCCCCTCCCACACTGGTCACAACAGTAAGGCTTCTCTCCAGTGTGAATTCTCTTGTGCGTCACCAGGTTAGACATTACAATGAAGCCTCTCCCACACTGGTCACAACAGTAAGGCTTCTCTCCAGTGTGAATTCTCTTGTGCGTCACCAGGCCAGACATTTGAGTGAAGCCTCTCCCACACTGGTGACAGCAGTAAGGCTTCTCTCCGGTGTGAATTCTCTTGTGCCTCGCCAGGTCAGACATTGCAGTGAAGCCTCTCCCACATTGGTCACAGCAGTAAGGCTTCTCTCCAGTGTGAATTCTCTTGTGCGTCGCCAGGCCAGACATTTGAGTGAAGCCTCTCCCACACTGGTCACAGCTGTAAGGCTTCTCTCCAGTGTGAATTCTCTTGTGCGTCACCAGGTTACACATTTCAGTGAAGCCTCTCCCACATTGGTCACAGCAGTAAGGCTTCTCTCCAGTATGAATTCTCTTGTGCGTCACCAGGACATACATTCGAGTGAAGCCTCTCCCACATTGGTCACAGCAGTAAGGCTTCTCTCCAGTGTGAATTCTCTTGTGCGTCACCAGGTTAGACATTACAGTGAAGCCTCTCCCACACTGGTCACAGCAGTAAGGCTTCTCTCCAGTGTGAATTCTCTTGTGCGTCACCAGGTTAGACATTACAGTGAATTCTCTCCCACACTGGTCACAGCTGTAAGGCTTCTCTCCAGTGTGAATTCTCTTGTGCGTCACCAGGCTAGACATTACATTGAAACCTCTCCCACATTCGTCACAGCAGTAAGGCTTCTCTCCAGTGTGCATTTTTTGGTGTATCTTGAGTTTAGAAACTGAAGTGAATTTCTTTCCACACTGGTCACAGCAGCAACACCTTGGTTTAACTGAGGACAGGGCAGGACAGGTATCTGAGGTAGAAAGCACAAAATCATTGCACAAAATTAAGACCAAGGGTGGGATGTTTAAACAATACGTTGTCAGTGTCACTATCTGTTTAGGACTAATTAAGCAAAAAAAAAGATTTATAATTGTAGTGGAGGGCCGCCAAGATTGTAACGTTTTTCACTCTTTTACTCTGCGATCTTTTTACCTACGTATGTAATATGTTCAAGCAAAGGACCTACACATGTCCGCTATCATAAACCACTTAAAGTTTTTCAATTGATAAAATAGGTCGTGAGTTATTAAACCGAAAGTGGACGCTGTTCCGACGTTACATTTTAAGCGCATATGAGACTAATTGTAACAGCATGAATTACTAATGTAATGTAAGTATTAAACAAATCGTTTTCAGCTTAAATCAATTATATTTATTTCAAGCAACTGTTTTACATTGTTTTCATACCAAGGATGTGATAAAATAAAGTATCAAACATAAGGAATTCCATGGGAAAACCCATTGATTACACCTAAACAGATGCGTGTTACAATCTGGCCGTTCTGCGCTCCATTGCTTTGGCTTTGTTTACAGAACAGTTCTAACGTGCATAGCGTAATAAAACGATGTAAACTGATGAAGAACAGATACATGCAGACAACCATGAGGATTTTAGCTCAGCAACATTAAAGGAAATTTGTAGACCAAAGATACTCAAGGTGAATTTTTTTACTAAATTTGAGATGAATCAGTTTTTCTGCGATAACTTTCTCTAGCCTGGAGGAAAATACTATTTACTTCCTGGGCACGTCCATTACAGCACTGGTCACATACTGACGTGAAGACGTTATGATAAAATTGACTAATCAAGAGAAAACATGCTTGTTGCAACCATGACGCGTTACAATCTTAGCGGCTCTCCCCTACTCATACCAGAATATAAGTGTTACATAATTGTTCTGTTATTCAAAGTGACCATCAGCAGTTTTCAGACTGGATTCAACACAATTAGTGCAATAACCTAATTAGGCCTGAGGCCCATTCGACAAATGTCTTCTAAATCCTAACAGTTTTCTGAAAAATGTTGCTATATAAGTGGTGCTCAAACTTTTTCATGTCAAGGACCCCCAAAATGATATGCATTTAGCTGCAGACCCTCAGAAGAAAAATGTTTTGTTCCAGGGACCCCCAGAAGCGCTTTAAATATATATACTCCTCCCTTTTGATACATGATCTATATAGTCCATGGATCAATCATGCCACTAATTAGAAGGAAATAGCTGGGAATGTAAGGTTTTCTCCCTCCCCTGAGTGGGGGTCGAGTTCAAGAGGTGCTGCATGACAGCAGGAAATAGCGATGCTGTTCTGTGCAGCTGTGTTCTCCCTTTCTGACCTTGATTAAGTCAGTGAGTCAATTGTCTTGTGAGGTAGAATGCATGATAGAAATGGATAGGGATGATCCGATCACGTCATCGGGGATCGGGGGAGGTCACGTCATTTTCAAAAGATCGGAATCGGGAAAAAAAGATCGGGGATCGGGAATATATATATATATTTTTTTTAAATAATTTGTATATATTTTATTATTAAAATATTTTTATTATTGTATTTAACGTTACAAAACAAAAATGACAATATTCACGTCTTAAAGTCATCATTAACAGTCACATGGAAACGTCTTCTCCCTCGGTAAAACACCTTGTATGGAGAAGTCTCTCTCGTCTCTGTAAGGCGCTGTATCTGCAGGCTGTAGCTCCCCTCCCCCCTCCCCCTCTCCACTCACTCACTCACTCTCTCACACATACACACACACACACACACACACACACACACACACACACACACACACACACACACACACACACACACACACACACACACACACACACACACAGAGGCCCCGTTGAGGGAGACGCATGCAAGAGGAGTAGCACGTACTGGTCGTCAATGTCATGTGAATGAATGTACTGAAAGTACAATTGTGTGTGTGTGTCTTTAAGACCAGACTGTATTGGGCGCGCATGCGCCGGAAGTATTCATTCCATGTATGCTACGAAAACAACACAGCTGTGTGTACGAGAGAAGCCAAATAAACACAACAACCTCTGCAGTTAAAGAACGTCGTCAAGAGTGTTTTATTATATCGGTCATATCTTGAACATGGTGTCAGAAGTAAACCAGTGAAGATGGCCAAGTTTCACCCTCCCGACAACCTTGATTTCACCCGCCCAGAACTGTGGCCGGAGTGGAGGCAACGGTTCCAGCGCTACCGGCTAGCCACGAAGCTAAACCAGGAGGATGGAGCTGTGCAGGTTAGCACGTTGTTATATGCGCTCGGAAAGGAGGCTGAGCAAGTTTTCAACACGTTGCATTTCGAGGTAGGGGTGGACGAGGAAGAAGGAGAGGACAATAATGACTATAACACTGTGTTGGACAAATTGAATAATTATTTCATTCCGAAAGTGAACATTATCCACGAACGTGCTCGTTTTTACCTCCGCTCGCAAAAGAGGGGCGAGTCTGCGGAGGAATACATCCGGACGCTCTACGAGCTGGCCGAGACCTGCCAGTTTGGTCCGGTGAAGATCGAAAATATTCGGGATAAACTGGTGATAGGAATCCTGGATAAAGAGATGTCAGAGAAACTGCAATTAATGGCAGATCTGACGCTGGAGAAGGCCGTTGAGATGGTGAGACAGTCTGAGCAGATAAAGGGGCAAGTTAGCCAACAGGCTAAAGCTGGCTCGGGGGATGCAGCATTCCTCAGTGAGGTCGCACACAGTTGTTGTAACTGCGGAGATGCTACATTCCTGAGTGAGGTCAGACACAATGCGCGCGCTGCGCCTTTCCAACAAAACAGAGGACGGGGAAGGGCACGGGGCAGTGGCGGCTTCCAAGCAGCAGGGCATCGCGATGGTGGTGCTAAGGAAACTAAGTGCTTCAGGTGTGGAAGGGACCACCCGAATAATGCACAGTGTCCAGCCAGGCAGGCAAAATGCAGACACTGCCAGAAGATTGGGCACTTTGCCGTCGTGTGCCGCTCTGCAAGAGTGAATGAGCTGACAACAATGGAGCAGCAGGATGACAATTACAGTGAAGGACACTTCCTTGGTGAGATAAAAACAAAATACCTCTACGTGACAGATTCCAATAGGCCATGGACTGTTAAACTGAACGTCTGTGAAACTCCTGTCACCTTCAAAATTGACACTGGTGCAGATGCCAGTGTGATTTCGGATGACACCTACCATCAGCTCAAACACCTGCCCCAGTTATCCAGTGACTCCACAGCTTTTGACAGCCCCGGAGGTAGGCTTGAATGTCTAGGACTGTTCACTACCATATCCAAGTACAAAGGCCGGCAATATAAGTTCAACATCCATGTGATCAAGACAGCTAATGGCAGCAACCTGTTAGGCCGTAATGTTGCGGTGGCAATGGGACTAGTAAAGAGAGTGGAGGAGGTTCAGAGCACATTCGGGGCGGATCTGGGCCTCTTAAAAATAAAACCTGTGAAAATACGCCTGCGGGACGATGCTGTCCCATACAGCATTACCACAGCGAGGAGAGTGTCTGCTCCTCTGCTTCCCAAAGTCAAGACGGAGCTGGAGAGGATGCTCAAGTGCGGCGTCATAGAGGAGATCAGTGAGCCAACAGAGTGGTGTGCTCCCATAGTTCCAGTCCCCAAGAAAAGTGGTGAGGTAAGGATCTGTGTTGATCTGAAACGACTAAACACGGCTGTGAAGAGGGAGAGATTTGTTCTGCCCACCATAGATGACATATTGCCAAAGCTGGCGGAGTCTCGAGTGTTCTCCCTGCTCGACGCGGCAAGCGGCTTCTGGCAAATTCCACTAGACAGAGAAACAGCTAAACTGACCACATTCATCACCCCAGTGGGTAGGTTCTTTTTCAAGCGGCTTCCTTTCGGGATCTCCAGTGCACCGGAGATCTTTCAGAGAGAAATGTCAGTGCTGTTCAGAGGCCAAGAGGGAGTAGAGGTGTACATGGACGACATCCTTGTCCATGGTACAGATGATAAGGAGCACGAGGAGAGACTCCAGAATGTTCTGCGTATCCTGGAGAGCGCAGGTCTAAAGCTCAATGACAAGAAGTGCTTCCTGCGCCAAAAGCAGCTGAGCTACTTGGGGCATCGAATTGACAGTGAGGGCATCCAGCCTGACCCCTCAAAAGTAAGCGCCATCACAGAGCTACAGTCACCAAGTGACGTGCCGGGCTTAAGAAGGTTCCTAGGCATGGTCCATTATCTCGGGCGCTTCTTGCCTAATTTATCAGAAGTGATAAAGCCACTCAACGACCTGCTGAAGTGCGAGGCTGTGTGGATGTGGGACGCAGCACAAGACAACGCATTCCGCAAGGTAAAGCAACTCCTCTCCACCGCACCCACACTAGCATTCTATGATGTAAACAAACCTACAATAGTGAGTTCAGATGCAAGCAGCTACGGGCTGGGCAGTGTACTGCTACAGAGACACTCAGATGGACTGAAACCAGTAGCATTCTGTTCAAGGACACTAACTGATGCTGAGAAGCGCTACGCGCAAATAGAGAAGGAGTGTCTAGCTGCTGTCTGGGCCTGTGAAAGATTTTCCACGTACCTTTATGGCCTAGACAGCTTCACAGTCCATACAGACCACAAACCGCTGGTCCCTCTGATCAACAACAAGGACCTCGATAGAGTTCCCCTGCGGTGCCAAAGATTGCTGATGCGTCTGATGAAGTACAACCCCATTGCAGAGTACGTGCCTGGGAAAACACTGACAGTAGCTGACACACTTTCCAGGCAGCCATTATCTCTAATTCCGAGTGAAGTGTCTGAATTAACCTCTGATGTTTCAGTGTTCGAGGACGCAGCTCATGCAGCGTGGCCAGTGTCACCATCCAAACTGGACCGGATCAAGCAGGAAACGAGCGTGGACCACGACCTTCTGGTGGTGAGCAGACTGATCACAGAGGGATGGCCGAAGTACGTGAGCAGTGTACCAGCACAAGGCAAAGCATATCACCACTGCAGTAACAGCCTGTCGATATCAAAGGGTCTCATGCTGTACGGAGACCGCATCGTGATTCCTCACAGTATGAGGAAAGAAATACTCAACCGTTTGCATGACGGGCACCAGGGCATCACCAAGTGCAGAGAACGGGCACGCATGAGTGTGTGGTGGCCTGGGCTGGAGAGAGAGATCCAGGAACTGGTGACAAAATGTCCCGAGTGCATGCGAGTCAGACCTACACAGAGGAAGGAGCCTCTGATTACAACGCCACTACCACAGAGGCCCTGGCAGACGATCGGGGCGGACATCTGTGAGTATGAGAAAGAAAACTACTTGGTAGTTGTTGACTATTATTCTCGCTACATAGAAATAGCTCATCTACCAGACATGAAGAGTGAGACCACAATTGCTCGTCTGAAAAATATCTTCGCCAGGTGGGGTTGTCCAGATGAGCTTCACACTGATAATGCCAAACAGTTCACAAGCAAAATGTTTGAGAGTTTCACTGTGACATATGACTTTAAGCTCATCACCTCTAGTCCTCACTACCCTCAAGCCAACGGTGAGGCTGAGAGAGCAGTGCAGACGGCGAAGAGGATTCTACGGCAGGATGACCCGTTTCTGGCTCTCATGAGCTACAGAGCTACACCAATACAAGCCACGGGTGCCAGTCCTGCGCAGCTGATGATGGGCCGCCAGATCAAGACGACGGTGCCTACAGTCAATAAAGTGCTGTTGCCTGTGTGGCCCAACTTCGCTAAGGTGCGTGAAGCTGACGCCAGGGCAAAAAGGAGCTACAGGCATGCTTACAACCGACGCTACGGTGCCAGAGCACTTCCACCTCTCAGCCCAGGGCAGAGCGTGGCTGTGAAACTCGACGGTGAGTCCGGCTGGACGACAGCAGCAACGGTTCAGCATCCACACTCAGCTCCGAGGTCCTATCTGATCCAGACGGACCACGGGACCTTGCGGAGAAACAGGCGCCACCTACGACCTACATTCCTTCCTGGAGAGGCAGAGGACATGCAAGCGAGCGAGCAACCATCACCACCCCGGCTTACACCTCCGAGTTCACCTGTCAGAGGGGCCGTGTCACCTGCTAGGGAGCTTGTTTCCCCTGTTCGTGAGACTGTCCCGGCGGGCCCTGCGAATCGTCTTCCAGAACCAGCTCAGGTGACTTCCAGGGGCAGAGTCATCCGTCCACCAGAAAGGTTTACTGACTTTGTGTGTTAAACATGTGGCTTGCCTCAATGGAGCAGAATAACCTCCGGCAGCTATAGAGGTGACTGGGTTGTCTACCCCATACCCTCAGTATAAAAAAAAAAAAAAAGAGCACACAATGTTGATTTATGTTCTACTGTGACTTTCTCTCTGTTAAAAAAAAAAAAAAAAAAGAAGACAAGAAGGAAAAAAAAAACAGGGGGAAAGGAAGTATTGTTTGTTATTATAGCACCTTGATTAATGGCACTTTTCTATTTTCTCTTGTTGGTTCATTTTGAAAAAGGGAACTGATTGATATTGTAGTTACAGTATTACTTTGCACTGCTAAGAGCTCAGATTATTTGCTCGTTTGAGAGGACACTGCACTAATTTTGTATTCAACAGTATACACTGTCTCTGACTCAAAGAAGGGGAGATGTCATGTGAATGAATGTACTGAAAGTACAATTGTGTGTGTGTGTCTTTAAGACCAGACTGTATTGGGCGCGCATGCGCCGGAAGTATTCATTCCATGTATGCTACGAAAACAACACAGCTGTGTGTACGAGAGAAGCCAAATAAACACAACAACCTCTGCAGTTAAAGAACGTCGTCAAGAGTGTTTTATTATATCGGTCATATCTTGAACAGTCAACATTGTAAAACATCTTGGATAGACCACTGGAATAATAACTGATCATCATACATCTCTAATATAGGTCTACTACTAGCCTTTGTTGCTGTTGTCATCTCAAATTGACCAGCCAAACTATTTTAGAGAGTTGCTCCAACTTCCTTGATGAGTGATCAGATGCGATGCGTTTTCAACACAAATGTGCATATTATTGTCAACAGCACTAATTAATGGCAGCTGTGTGTGTGTGTGTGTGTGTGTGGGGGTGTGGGTGTGTGTGTGTGTGTTTAATATCCAACTGAATGTTTTCTGTAGTGTAGATATCAAGTAATTCCCTGTAGAGCAGGGGTCTTCAACAGGGGGTCGGGGACCCCTAGGGGGTTCTCAGAGTTACTACAGAGGGGTCTCCAAATCTTTGTGTGATGATTGATTGATTGATTGAAACTTGAACCTTGAACCTTGAATTACATTTACAATACTTTGTCTAACAGGTCCGTTCATGAAAGTCTTTGCGGACTTGTTTCCAATGAGGGCCTTGGTATTCAATTCATTGACATATGTAGTGGCACCACAGTTCAATAACAATACAAACTAGACGCGTCGCAATTCAGGGCATTTCAGGGCGACGCGAGTCGCGGGTCGCTGCCGCCGGGACTCGAGGAATACGCTGGGAGGCATACCGTCGGAGGCTGCGCCAATTACATTGTCACGCAACTCCTGAGATCACTTGCGTTTCATTTTGAGAGGATTGATCCCCCCAACATTAGGTTTTTGCATCAAAAGGTTACATTTTGAGCATTTGTGGCGCCCCCTATGGATCAAAGTGGAAATTCTTTTGGGGATTTGTTGAGTAAACCACACTTGACATGTGCTTCAAATTTGGGATTGACTGGACGTTTTGTTCGTGATTTGTGGCTTTTTTTGTAAAACGGGCCCCTCCCGCTAACTTTGGAAGCCATTTACGGACGAACGGAATGGCTCCAGATTATCGCATGGGTCCAGAGATCATGTGTACCGATTTTTGTGAAATTTGGAGAAAATATGTGGGAGGAGGAGCTAAAAGTGTGTTTTGAAGAAAATTCAAAATGGCGGAAAATCGATCCTGACGCAAATGGGCGTTGCCTATATGGGGAGTTGCGTCATGACCCAAGGAATCTGGGAAAAAAATGATTTTTATTTTACGACCTACGGTTCAAGAGTTATAGGCCAAAACGTAAAGGGGGCTGTTATAGCGCCACCATGAGGCCGATTGGTTTAATTATTTTTTTTATAATTTTAGACTAAATCATGAACCACCCCTCCAAGTCTTGAAACTCTAGCCCTTACGGTTTCTGAGAAATAAATACTTGAATGGGAGTTTTTTCATTTTCCCATTAAAGTGGGTGGGGAAATTTAATGCACTAATAAATCAATATCAATTAAACTATTTAACCAATCTCTTAGCAAAATACAAGCGCACGATTCCCGGTCAAGCCGGTCATTTTGACATATAAAAACTGTGGGAGGAGATGCGGTTTGAAATAAAGCGTTTTTCAGTTTATCTATAACAATAGTCTTGTTGCCCTGTTAGGGCAACCACACTAATAAAGAATAAAGTTTATCTATGCCAATTACATTGTCACGTAACTCCTGAGATCACTTGCGTTTCATTTTGAGAGGGTTGATCCCCCCAACATAAGGTTTTTGCATCAAACGGTTACATTTTGAGCATTTGTGGCGCCCCCTATGGATCAAAGTGGAAATGCTTTTGGGGATTTGTTGAGTAAACCACCCTTGACATGTGATTCAAATTTGGGATTGACTGGACGTTTTGTTCGTGATTTGTGGGCTTTTTTGTAAAACGGGCCCCTCCCTCTAACTTTGGAAGCCATTTACGGACGAACGGTAAGGACTATCAAAATGCCGTTTGGATATATTTATCGCATGGGTCCAGAAATGACATGTACCGATTTGTGTGAAATTTGGACAAAATCTGTAGGAAAAGGAGCAAAAAGTGTGTTTTGAAGAAAATTCAAAATGGCGGAAAATCTATCCTGACGCAAATGGGCGTGGCCTATATGGGGAGTTGCGTCATGACCCAAGGAATCTAGGGGAAAAAAGATTTTTATTCTACGACCTACGGTTCAAGAGTTATAAGCCAAAACGTAAAGGCGGCTGTTATAGCGCCACCATGAGGCCGAATGGTGTAATTATTTGTTTAATTATTTTGGACTAAATTATGAACCTCCCCTCCAAATCTGGTAACTCTAGTTCTTACGGTTTCTGAGAAAAAAATACTTGAATTTGAGTTTTTTCACTTTTCCATTAAAGCGGATGGGGAAATGTAATGCACTAATAAATCAATATCAATACAACTATGCAACCAATCTCTTAGCAAAATGGATGCACACGATTCCCGGTGAAGCCGGTCATTTTGACATATGTCGCAAAATTGGGAAAAATAAACTGTGGGAGGAGTAGCGCGGCAAAGTATTGTTTATATGGAATAATAAAGAGGGAAGAGTACTATAGTCTGGTTGCCCTGTTAGGGCAACCACACTAATAAAGTGTATAGAGTACTATAGTCAGGGCAACCACACTAACTAGACGCGTCGCAATTCTGGGAAATTGCAAAGTGTGGTTGCGCCGACGCCGGTCGCAGGTCGCCGCCGCCGGGACTTGAGGAATACGCTTGGAGGAATACCGTCGGAGGCCGCGCGACATCGCCAATGACATCGTCCTGTAACTCCTGAGATCACCTGCTTTTCATTTAGAGAGGAGCGATCCCCCCCAAAAATCATGTTTTTGCATCAAACGGTTACGTTTTGCGCAGTTGTGGCGCCCCTATGGATCAAAGTGGAACTGCTTTTGGTGATTTGTTGAGTAAACCACCCTCGACATGTGATTTAAATTTGGAATCGATTGGATGTTTCGTTCGTGATTTTTGGCATTTTTGGTAAAACGGGCCCTTCTCGCTAACTTTGGAAGCCAATTACGGACGAACGGTAAGGACTATCAAAATGCCGTTTGGATAGGTTTATTGCATGGGTCCATAGATCACGTGTACCGATTTTTGTGAGATTTGGAAAAAATCTGTAGGAAAAGGTGCAAAAAGTGTGTTTTGAAGAAAATTCTAAATGGCGGAAAATCTATCCTGACGCAAATGGGCGTGGCCTATATGGGGAGATGCGTCGTGACCCAAGGAATCCAGGGGAAAATAAATTTTGATTTTAAAACGTAAAGAGGACTGTTATAGCGCCACCATGAGGCCGAATGGTGTGATTATTTTTTTTTATAATTTCAAACTAAATTATAAACCTCCCCTCCAAATCTGGTAACTCTAGCTCTAGCTCTTACGGCAAATACTTGAATTTGAGTTTTTTTCACTTTTCCATTAAAGTGGATGGGGACATTTAATGCACTAATAAATCAATATCAATAAAACTATGCAACCAATCTCTTAGCAAAATACAAGCACACGATTCCCGGTGAAGCCGGTCATTTTGACATATGGCACTAAATTGGGAAAAATTAACTGTGGGAGGAGATGTGGTTCAAAGTATTGTTTATCTATAAATAAATAAAGTGGGAAGAGTACTATTAGTGCAGCAGATAACCAAAACAATCGTTCAATTTGTGATAAAAGCATGAAATTTGGTACACTTATAGCCAAAGGCATTCCAAAAAGAATTGGATATGGAGCCATCATGAATTTTCAATTTTTCAAAATGGCCGCCAGCAACAACTGTTTTCTTATGAATGATGGATATAATATGATATTTCAGACTTATTTACTATACATAGTACTTGGTAAATGTCTTTTGGATAATAGAAAATTATCATCGAATATTCAAGATGGCCGCCATTTTTCAAGATGGCAGCCGTCACTTGTAGTCCAAGAGCTTAGCTCCCAAATACAAAGGAATCGTTCAGTTTGTGATAAAAGCATGACATTTGGTACACTTATAGCTAAAGGCATTCCCAAAAGATTTAGATATGGAGTCGTCATGAATTTTCAACATGGCGCCCATGGCAGCCATTTTTCTAAATGGCCACCAGCAACAACTGTTTTCTATTGAGTGATGGATATAATATGATATTACAGACACAATTTGTTGAATTTATTTACCATATGTACGTGGTAATGTGTTTTTTGGATAGTTGAACATTTTCATTGAAAATTCAAAATGGCTGCCATTTTTTCAGACTAGTTAGATATGGATGATCTCTGTGTCGAATTATACATTTTTCTTGATGCAAGAGTTGAATTAGGAACTTTCTAAGAAGCTTCCATCTATCTCACAAGACTCATATTAAGTGAGGCTAAACCTAGGGTCTATCACAGGGAAGACCATTCACACTCGCCTTCACAGAAACAGAGAGCTGTGCACTGTAACTGAGCTTTTTTGCACTTGCACTGCCCAACACAACCCTTCTTACATTTGCAAGAGACAAGTTCATAACTGGACTGGCCTGCATCTGGTAGGCATGTCCAGAAGGGTTCATAGTCCCCCTCAGATGTCTTTGACCAGCCCCATTTGCACGGTGAAGGTAGTTCTGGTGTTGACACCAGCACTTGACCCCACACGTGGCCTCCTTGGTATACTGCTCTCTTGACATGCTCTTCTAGGGCAGCCTTGGTCGGAGGGATTGATTGTACATTGTGCCTCTTTGCAAATAACTTCCTCCTTGCCGTATCTATTTCTGTGCATGTGCTGGTTTGGTCATAGAGTAAGAAAATAAACCTCTCAATTGTGGTCATTACCTCCTGTGGTATGTCATTTGGTGCTGAAGACAATTTCAACAGGGCATGTGTAAGCTCAGGAAACACAGTCCATACAGCCCACGCAGTCTTTTTCCCATGGCCAGCAAAGCTTGACACAGTGTCACAACCCGTCAATGCATGGAACAATGGTAGTGCGCGTGCTTTCTCAGGCCTCTTTTCTTGCCATTATAATTTTTATTTCGGCTATACGGCTGCCATCTTGAAAGAAACAGTGGTCATATTCAGTTGTGAGGTAGAAGGAAGCTTCTGTCCAATTCCAAAGTTCCAAATTTGAATTCTGCATCATAAAAAATTACTGATTTGACACCAAGATCACCCATATCATACAAGTGACGGCTGCCATCTTGAAAAATGGCGGCCATCTTGAATATTCGATGACAATTTTCTATTATCCAAAAGACATTTACCAAGTACTATGTATAGTAAATAAGTCTGAAATATCATAGTATATCCATCATTCATAAGAAAACAGTTGTTGCTGGCGGCCATTTTGAAAAATTGAAAATTCATGATGGCTCCATATCCAATTCTTTTTGGAATGCCTTTAGCTATAAGTGTACCAAATGTCATGCTTTTATCACAAACTGAACGATTCCTTTGTATTTGGGAGCTAAGCTCTTGGACTATATAGTCTGGTTGCCCTGTTAGGGCAACCACACTAATAAAGTGCGAAGATGTTGAGAGCGCGGGGCAGGGAGCCTTACATTTTACACCTTACCCACGCCGCCTCCAAGTATCCACTATAAGGTTGCTAATCTAGTAGTGAATTGGGAGATCAATTTTAAAAACCAATGTGCCGTGTGCTCTACACTTATTTTATCCTTTAGCAGGAAATGTCTCTACTTCTAGCTGCAGTCTATTCATCAGTCAGAAATAGAAGGGATGATCACTGGTGTTTATAGCTAAACAATATTTACCAATATTTTATATAAATGTTCAATATTATATTTACCGATATAACATTTACCTTATTATATGTTAGCTAATGACTAGACTGACTTGTTCTCCCATCTAGGTTTAATAATTAAAGCATTTGTTTTAGAACTCCATGACTTTAATGTCATTAATTCTTGTTTTTATAGACCAAGTAACGAAGAGAGCTAGAAACCATATAACCAATGACCATTACCAGAACAAAGATTGCTATGTACTTCAATATGTGTCTCCGTATGTGGAGATCCTCTTCCCATGAGAAAGAGGAGCCTTGGTGATATATAACTGTTTTCGTACTTCTCGAGGCACAGGGCTCTCGAGGCAAAGGCCACAGCCCGGGCCACAGGCTAACGCCGCGGCAGCCACAGTTATCACACCCAGGAGTATAGTTTCAACATAGCCACAGCCAAGTTTTCTACTCACCCTGGATAAGTCAGGCAAAAGGTTCAGATGTCTTAGATCGTGTGTAGAGTAGAACGCTCACGAGGGAGGCAAAAAATGTGGATGCTGACGAAGTTGTAAAAGTTATAACAAAAAGTGGTATTTATTAAGAAATGAGGTTACAAGCAAAGTTAGAGACTGGGTCTCAGAGAGAGGTAGAGTCACATACTGAGGTAGAGACAGACAGAACCCAAGTTCAGAAAGTTGTCACAACACAATACAGGTCTTCAGCAAAAATTGCAAGAGAGTCAAGAGAGTCCCGAACTGTCTTCGGGCGAAAGCATATATACTATAGTCCGTCGCGTCATATCTATGTACCACAAAGGTTCCCCCCTATTTTTGAAGACAACATGTACTTTTTACCATATTTGGTTAGCAACCTTGTGTTGGCCTCAAATGCACAGTTTGGGGAGGATGCAGGTCGTGAATCAGTTCCTCAATGTTTTGGGGAACCGTGTCAAAATCACACAGAGTCACATAGAGTTCACTGACTGGGTGAACTCTCTATCACCAGGGACAAGATGTACTCTATCACCAGGGACAAGATGTACTCTTTAGCATACATACATATATTGTACCATCATGTAAAACTACCTCTGCTTCACAGGGATATACTTTGATAAATTATCATCTAGCAGCACGTGGATATAGGTTGATAAAGTATCATTTAAGCAGGCACACTATCAGCATATTGTCACACAGCATGTGTCATGACTTTCTATAAGGTCATGTATAAGCAATACAACCCAGGGGTTATGTGTTGTCAATACAACTTCAGTGGTTTGCATTTACATGCCACCACATACATACAATAGTGAGAGACATCAGCTTATCTCACTCTCTGTAGCGCCGTCCGTCCTTGCCATGGCGCTTTGGTTCGCGCCTGGGGGAGTAGGCCCTGGGTGCAGATGCACTGCTCTGAGTGTGGTTGCTGTCAGGGCTCCAATCTGCTGGAGGCCCCTCACGTGGGGGATCACCTACGCCGTCCCACCTGATCCATCCACGAGGACCAGGGGTGGGAGCAGAGTGTTGGCGACTGCCTTGCTGCTGTGCCTGTCGTGGGGGTGATGCATTGGACCTATAGGCCCTAATGTTGTAGCGTTTGTTATGACCTCTTTTTGCAGAGGCTTTGTAGTTTGGGTTAAATCTCCGGCCTTGGTAGGTGGCCAAGGTGCGAGGGACCATGCCAGTAACCGGGTCTCGGGCCCGGCTTTCCACAGGACCAGGGGGTCCCCATGCAGAAAAATTAGTTATTAAAGTGTCACAATCATTTTAACCACTTTATCCATATTTTATACTTTGCCTATTCAAAAATAGCAGATATACAAGCTCATAGCGCGGCACTATGAGCTTGTAGATATGCTATTTATGAAAAATTGTGAAAATTCGACGCATTGTGAGCTTGTAGATCTGCTGTTTTCAAACATGTTTGTACTTTTACTGTTGGTACTTTTAATAAGTATATTTTGATAACAATACTTTTGTACTTTTACTCAAGTAACATTTTGAACACAGGCCACTTGTAACAGAGTATTTTTATATTGTGGCATTGCTACTTTTAATTTAAGTAAAATATCTGAATACTTCTTCCAGCACTGGAAATAAGCGTTAATTGGTCTGATATCCTGACAACATGTGGTTGCTTTGTATGCTTGTTATCACCCTTTTATGGGACCTTCTATGGCTCCCTTCCCGGGGGTTTTCCCAGAAATGGACTTCAGACCCTTACCCTAGTAACACTGACTGTTTGCTGAACTCAGAGCAGCTGCTTCCCCAGCTACTCTTTGTGCACGAGTACTTTTACTCAATATCCTGCTCTAGAGGCCTTCTAACTTCACATAGAATATTTTTATATATTTTTTGTCTCTTCTACATAGGTTTTCTGCCAATTTTAAAGGTAGCATCCTCAATTCTGAAACCTCCAGCTCCGCCTCCTGTCTTTTCATCAGTGCCAATGTTTCCAAGCCGTACAGCATGGCTGGTCTCACTCTTACTCAGTGGTGTAAAGTAACTAAGTATATTTACTCAAGCACTCTACTTAAGTACAATTTGAGATATGTTTTACTTTACTGGAGTATTTCCAATGTTCAATACTTTTACTTCTACTCCACTACATCTCAGAGACAAATATTGTACTTTTTACTCCACAAAAATTATTTGAAAACTTTAGTTACTAGTTACTTTGAATATTATTAACATACAGTACATTAACCACTTCAACCCTATATACTTTGGCTATTTGAAAATAGCCAATCTACAAGCTCACTAAAAGCTCACAATGCGTCACCTTGAGACGCATTGTGAGCTTGTAGATTTGAGCTTGTAAATCCCGGTTTTATGGTTTAAGGGCTAGAGGTGTGTGTGTGTGTGTGTGTGTGTGTGTGTGTGTGTGTGTGTGTGTGTGTGTGTGTGTGTGTGTGTGTGTGTGTGTGTGTGTGTGTGTGTGTGTGTGTGTGTGTGTGTGTGTGTGTGTGTGTGTGTGTGTGTGTGTGTGTGTGTGTGTGTGCGTGCGTGCGTGCGTGTTCAAGGTTGTGCTAGAGAGAGAGAGATAGCAAAAAAAAGAGGGTATGTGCACATGAGCTTGGTATATATACTATATTATATACACCAACAGCATTTTTTAGTAGCTGTCACATTACTTTATGTAAACCAGTATCTTGTTTGATCACTTAACCCTCTGCAGTGTTCACTGCCCCCCCCCCCCCTCCCTCCCCTTTTTTCAGTGTTCCTGTTTTAACTCTTAAAATAACACAAAACACATTAATCATCATTTTCTTCAACCAGTGGTCAACAGAAGTCTCTCCAGTGATTCTACAAAGAACAGAAACTTTAAGAAAATTATTATTGTAAATACAAATTCTAAATGGAGACCATAATCTGTACATATAGTGTGTGTGTGTGTGTGTGTGTGTGTGTGTGTGTGTGTGTGTGTGTGTGTGTGTGTGTGTGTGTGTGTGTGTGTGTGTGTGTGTGTGTGTGTGTGTGTGTGTGTGTGTGTGTGTGTGTGTGTGTGTGTGTGGATTCCTTGCATAACAAGGGGTGACATGACCTCATTTCACTCTTCTGGACAGACAGACAGAGACAGAGTAGAAAGGCCATCAAATGCAAAGATTATTTTAAGTCCACATAAATAATGCATTTATATTATATTTTTAAAACGTTTTTTTTTTTTTTTTTTTTTTATATATTTGTATAAAAGTCAACAGTTCATACATGCTCTGATCTGGACTAATCATAGTCACTGGACTCATTGATCAGTATTTCCAGTTTTCAGTACTTTTACTTTTACTCCACTACATCTCAGAGGCAAATATTGTACTTTTATTCCACTACAATTATATGAAAACTTTAGTTACTAGTTACTTTGTAGATTTTGATTATAATTACAAAACATACATTACCCACTTCAGCCCTATCTACATTTCGGCCATTTGAAAAAAAAATTCAAATGATTTTTTATAAACTTTATAGATTTGAAAACTTGAAATGAAATGGGACATTCTGCATAATGAGTACTTTCTACTTTTGGTTCTTTAAGTACATTTTGATACCAATACTTTTGTACTTTTTGAATACGGGACTTTTACTTGTAACAGAGTATTTCTACATTTCAGTATTGATACTTTTACTTAAGTAAAAAAAAATGTAGTACTTTTTCCACCACTGCTGAATGGATGTGATACTAAAACTCAACTTGGCGTCTCTATTTTGGGGCGTGATGTCATTACAGTCTTTCCTGTACTTTTTAGCCTTGTTTCTTTATTGCTTTTCTTTATCTTTATCTATCTTAATGTCTTGGTTTTTCTTTTGATTCTGTGAAACCCAGTCTTCTTTTTTATTTTTATTTTGGCCAGTTCCCATCATCTGTTTCCATCTGGATGTGTTTTCTGCCCTCTTCCTCTGACTCCTGCCACCTGCATGTCCTCTCTCATCCATGAATCTCCTCTTCCTCCTTCCTCTTCTCCTCTTACCTGGCAGCTACGCCTTTCCTTCTCCCAATGTACCCCTCATCCCTCCTTTCCTTCTCCCAATGTACCCCTCATCCCTCCTTTCCTTCTCCCAATGTACCCCTCATCCCTCCTTTCCTTCTCCCAATGTACCCCTCATCCCTCCTTTCCTTCTCCCAATGTACCCCTCATCCCTCCTTTCCTCCTCCGAATGTACCCCTCATTCCTCCTTTCCTTCTCCTAATGTACCCCTCATCCCTCCTTTCCTTCTCCCAATGTACCCCTCATTCCTCCTTTCCTTCTCCCAATGTACCCCTCATCCCTCCTTTCCTTCTCCCAATGTACCCCTCATCCCTCCTTTCCTTCTCCCAATGTACCCCTCATCCCTCCTTTCCTTCTCCCAATGTACCCCTCATCCCTCCTTTCCTCCTCCGAATGTACCCCTCATTCCTCCTTTCCTTCTCCTAATGTACCCCTCATCCCTCCTTTCCTTCTCCCAATGTACCCCTCATTCCTCCTTTCCTTCTCCCAATGTACCCCTCATCCCTCCTTTCCTTCTCCCAATGTACCCCTCATCCCTCCTTTCCTTCTCCCAATGTACCCCTCATCCCTCCTTTCCTTCTCCCAATGTACCCCTCATCCCTCCTTTCCTTCTCCCAATGTACCCCTCATCCCTCCTTTCCTTCTCCCAATGTACCCCTCATCCCTCCTTTTCACACGTCCAAACCATCTCATTCTCAACCTGGCCTCTCTCTCTCTTTATCCCCAAACATTGTAACCTTGGCTGATCCTCTAATGAAGTCATGTCTGATCATGTCCTGCCATATGTCACTCCTAATGAGAAAGGTAGCATTCTCAATTGTGAAACCTCCAGCCCCGCCTCCTGTCTTTTCATCAGTGCCAATGTTTCCACGCCGTACAGCATGGCTGGTCTCACTACCGTCTTATACATCTCCCCTCTCACTCTTACTCAGTGGTGTAAAGTAACTAAGTACATTTACTCAAGCACTGTACTTAAGTACATTTTGAGGTATTTTTACTTTACTGGAGTATTTCCAATGTATAAATATTGTACTTTTTACTCCAGTAAGATTATTTGAAAACTTTAGTTACTAGTTACTTACATACATTAACCACTTCAACCCTACTGTATATACTTTTGCTATTTGAAAGTAGCCGATCTACAAGCTCACTACAAGCCCACAATGCTTTGCCTTGCGACACGTTGTGAGCTTGTAGATTTGCAGGAGTAAATGTAAATTAGCAGGAGTAATATATAAAAATGTGTGAGCTTGTAGATCTGTTATTTTCGGCTAATGTTCTTCAGAATACGGATGCTAGGGTTCAAGTTGTTATGTAAAAATCAAAGTTCCTATCACACAATGATTTGGCGGCCCCCCTGTAGTAACTCTGAGGACCCCCTGTTGAAGACCCCTGCTGTAGGGCTTAAGTGGTTCATTCATTCTCTCATAAATGTCAGGTTCATAACAGTAAACTGTATGTCCACATGCACACAACACACATGATGTGTTACTCTAAAAACAGACTTTACAAATACATTTTTGGGAACACAGGCCTAGTCAGTGGTGTAAAGTAGCTAAGTACATTTACTTAAGTACTATACTTAAGTAGAATTTTTAGGTACTTTTACTTCACTGGAGTGTTTCATCTTTCCAATTTTCTATACTTCTACTTACTCTACTACATCTCAGAGACAAATATTGTACTTTTTCTCCACTAAAATGATATGAAAACTTGAGTTACTTTGTAGATTTAGATTATTATTACAAAACATACATTAACCACTTCAGCCCTATATACATTTTGGATCATATCTACAAGCTCACAATGCGTTGCAATGTGACGCATTGTGAGCTTGTAGATCTGCTATTTCAAAAGATTTTTATACATTTTATACATTTGAGAACTTGTGCAATGGGACATTTTGCATAATGAGTACTTTCTATTTTTGGTACTTAAGTACATTTTGATACCAATACTTTTGTACTTTTACTCAAGTACATTTTGGGATATTTGTGACATTATTGTTGCAGATGTTGTTGTGTTGTATAATATGTATTATTGAAAACTCAATACAAACATTTTAATAATAATAATCTTGGTCATTAGCATTCTTGACTTTCACCAATTCACCACAGGCCACTTGATGTTCATAGACCATAAAAATAAACTATCCAGTAGTAGTGCCCCCTGGTGGTAGATGTAGTAAATAACTTGCATGCATTATAGAGTCAAATTGCATGAAATCAAACATAATGACTCATCGTTTGGGCTACTTTGGTCAAGTTAATATGGACTTTTAAGGCTCAAAATAAAGGCACAGAATCGTTGGCTTTTGTAAAATATCGTCTCTGTCGGGTGGAAACCTCATTATGTCCAAAACTGTTACTTTTCAGGATTCAAATTCAAAAGTAGCAGATCTACAAGCTGAACACGTGTCACTTGGCGCCACGTTTCGAGCTTGTAGATCTGCTACTTTTGATGCTGATTGTGTGACTCTGTAGGAGGATCAAGTAGGGCGTTAATTTACAAAAAAAGTTATAATATGGAGATAAGAGGTTTCTGCTATAATTTGTGTATTTATTTAATTGTACATTGAAGAGAGTTGGATGTGTAGCCAGTCAGAGTTGAGCCTCAGGAGCCACCGTAGGACAGCTGCACTGTCACTTCCTCATTGACAATCAGTGTGAGTATTTAAAGGCCCTGCAGTCTACCAAACATAGGCTGCTTGGTGGCTGATGGCTGTGGGTCATGTGACCTGGGTCTCATGTTTATGTTTTTATCTTTTTCCCTGCCTGGGTGAGTAACATGAGGCATGGATGTTGTTTTGATGGTTGTACTAAAAATACTAAAGCAGTATTTTAATCATTATTTTGTAACTACCCAGGTTGAGGTGATGTGTCTCGAGTCCTGAAGTGATGAGTCCATGTGCAGAGAGGGGGATGATATGAAAGAACACAGACAATCCAAGGTATATAAATGATTTGTTGTGGTGATTGTTTGTATACTGTACTAATGTTTGTTGTTTCCACTTCCTTAGTTCTCACCACGGAGTTTTATCGTTGTTTTCTATTTATTGAGCTATTTCTATTTGGGGTTGCAACATTCAGTGCATTATTTTAGTATACTGTGACTATGTGTTTTTTATGAATTGAGTGTGTGTTACAGTATGATTGGAGAACCAGTACGATTGAAGAAAGCGCGCTCGTTTTTACCACCCACCCAGCACTAGAGGGAGCCACAAGCCAGGCTTGTGCACAAACATATATGGCCACACACACACACAGACACACACACACACACACACACACACACACACACACACACACACAAGCGCACACACACGCGCACGCGCTCATGCTTTTTTTGGTTTATTGAAAGCAGGACTGTTTAGATACTTTTATTGTGTTCTGGCTTTTGTTTTACTTTCTCCCTGAGACACACACACACACACACACACACACACACACACACACACACACACACACACACAAAGTGATCCATGAAAAGAACTATTCTGTCCCTATCGGTTTACAAATCAAACAGCGCTGAGTCGACTAATAGAGCATCGGCCGGTCAGCGCGGGCACTCGCGCCTGGAGGCGCGAGGGCGCGCTTCCTCGGCCTCAAGCTCTATTGAGCCGGCGCGCCTCCGTCATGGACAAGCGTGTGCGTGTGAACGCGTGTTCAGCGTTCCCCTCATAGATATTATGGTTCCCCTAGCGTAGCTTCCTGGTTGCTATGTGGGGGGGAACAACAAAAGACAGGTCCGAGTCGGCGCATCAAAGCCCCGCCTCTCCACGTTCTCCTTCTCCTTGGAGGAGGAGGAGGAGAAGGAGAGAAGGAGAGGACGGTTTATTACGCGAGGAGGAGGAGGAGGAGGCTCCTCTTCCTCGCGAGCCTCGCGTAATAAACCCCCGCCTCGCAGCGCCGCGTCCTCCTTCTCCTCCTCGCCAGCCTCGCTAATAAACCCTGTCTCGAAAAGCCCCGCCTCGCCCCGAAGGAGCCCCGTGCCTAAAAACGAGCGCTCTGTCTTCAATCGTACTGGTTCTCCAAACGTACTGTGACATATGCACTGCATTGCTATTTTTAGGCATTTAATAAATCTATGTATTGAAACTGAAATACTGTTCTGTCTAAAACTTAAATAAATGTGTTTGGGGGAAAAACTCTTGTCTTAAACCTCATTGGCCAATTTGTGCATTGTTGGGGAACCCCATTTATAGGTTATTCATTATTTAATTTCCTTAATGCCAGCATCATCAAGGTGGCGTAGTCTTACATTTGTTATCCTTAAGAATAAACTCCTAGCCACACCAGGTTACAGATTATAAAACATAACATTTGTATCTAAATGTCTATTGAGTGGTACCCTCATTTGGTCCCCTGGTGGTCCCCAGACCGTCAGGTCAGGTTCATAACTATACAGCTATAAGTGTAAATGTTTCTGTTGCTTCCAGACCTCACAGAGACATTCCTTATGTACAGTATGTTCAAACAAACCAACTGCCAATAAAAAGTAATTGTCATAGGACTGGATTTTCCTCATTTATATCATTGTGTGGACAAACACAGTCAACACCATCAAATTGACAGAAGAGTGAAACTAGTTGCCTTTGGTTTCCTTCAATATTTGACATTCTTCAGTCCTTCAGGTGTCAAAGGGTGTAACATTCAGCTGACACTGACATCAATCCTGACCTTCACATTTCTGCTTCAAAGCCTCATTTCAAAACCCCTCATTAACATGTACATTTCATTGGTAACATTCATATGGTATAATCCACTAGTTTCACTATCATACTCAGGCCTGTATGAAGACAGTATATACGGTTAACAGTTGTTTTGTCATCAGACAAACCTCAAGCCTGACATAAAACTTGACTAAATCTCAGGCAGACGTTGTTCTACACTTGAAGAGCTTTTCTGAGCTTATAATTCACACTAAAGAAGAAAATGAAGCTTGATATATGATTATCACATGAAATATATTTATTACACAACCTATAACAAACTTAAACTGCTACTCAAAAATGTGAACGTTAGCAAACTTATGGTTTATTTTACAGAAAATATATCAAAATATAAAAGCATAATAAAAAATACTGTACAAAATAAAATATTAAATCAAACTTAATGTATAAAATAAAGGATGGCACATTGAAAGTATATCACATTCACTGCCATTGACGGAGATCTGTGATAAAAAAAAGTATATATATTAGAGGTGTGCCGATATATCGTCCCACAATGTATCGCTTTGGCGTTTAAAAAAAAAATAATAATGCAAAAACCGTATTTGTTTGCATTTGCGACCCCCCTATACCCCCCCCCTATATATTTTCATAAGCTTTTTTCCCCCCCCATATATTTTGATAAAAAAGTGCCATGTATCGATATCGTGAGCCCGATATCGTGCCTCGTATCGTGAAATTAGTGGGCACACCCCTAATATGTATATATATTTTTTGTTGTTCACACAGAACCAGGAGAACACAATCCAAAGATTTACTGCTCCATTCACATCCTGGTTATTATAAGTATTTGGGAAATATTCTGTATCTCGGCTCCTGTGTTTTACTATGTATTTTTGGCGAAACATGCTATTTTCAACTGGGTATAATATTTTTTTTTCCGAGGAAGCACAGTGAAACCCTCAGTGATTAGCAACCATCAGGGGATCCATCATACTGGAGATAAATATTCTGTGGTTCTTGACAGATTATTCAGAATGCTTAAAAATGCTGGTAGAAGCTACAGCCTGTTTTAGAAAACCCCTGGCAGTGAATGTGTTTAACAAAATATAAAACATACTTAATGTACAATACAAAAGATTAAACCATAGTGAATGTAAAAAGTAACATTATATACAACTGTTACCAATTTTTAAACAAAATATTAAAAGGGCCTAATACTCAATGTATAAAAATCACATAGTGCTGATTTAGATGTTACTATGTACAAATGATTTTATATTTTATATTCTCTGGACTGTTTAAAATTGTATTCAAATGTCCTTTTATAATCTGTTTCTTCTTGGTGCTCTTAATGTTTTGGTTTAAATATTTGCCTTTAGCTGCCTTTAGGTAATAAACATATTTATTGACATCTTTTCTACAGACGATGCTCAGCAAGATGATGGCCTCTGTCTGAAGGATTACCAAACACTTTAGACCAGACAGTCCCATCATGCACCAGCAGAGACATCCAGTCATTGAAGGAGTTAATGAAAGCAGAGAAGCCTCTAGACTCCTCCTCCTCCTACTCCTGCTAAGAGTTGTCAGAAACGTCTACTCCAGAGAAACCCTCCTCCAAGAGGAGAGCGTCTCTGTCAGCTAGTCCAGGACTTCTGCTGTCTCCTGCCACCAATCTATGGATTGATCTTCTGTTCCAATCTAAGGTGTAAAGTTTGGAAACTACAACGCAGGAAGTCCACACCTGGTTGGATCCTATAACCATGGATGGTGGTAAGTCCACTCCAGTAATTCTGAAATGTTTTCAATTTCAACGACCCCTCTTATTTGAGGCTATTTGTATCTCTGTGATCCCATTCTATACTGTAAAAGCCCCTGTGTACATTTAACAGGAAGTCGGCCTATAAACAGGAAGTAGGCCTATAAGCAGTATTATATATTCACATTTTGTCAGACCACAGAATAATATGTTATAAACCACCAAGCCAAATTATGATGATTTAACACATTGAGTGCCAGAGGTCTTTTAAAACCGGGTACAGCCAGTGCCAGCGTTTTTAACAATTTTTGAACCTTTTTCAAGTAGTCACAAAATATTTTCCGTGATCACCGTCCTCACGGTAATCCCCTCATTACACACACAGGGGTCTCGTAGAATCGGGGGGAGAAAATTAAAAACATTCGGTAATCCGTTCCATAGTTGCAGTTGTAAATAGTCAAAAATACATAGTAAAAAAAAAATACACAGGCGAGATACAGGCTTTTAAAGTAATAAGTTAACCAGGAAGTGGATGGGAGTCTAAATCTTCGAAAAATGATATCTCCTGGTGCTGTGAAGGAAAAATATTTTTTTTAATATATTTATTTCAAAAACGGCCATAGCACTCGATGGTTGGATTATGAAAAACGGCCAGGGCCGTTTTGGCACTCAATGTGTAGTTATAATTAATTAATTAATTTGGGGAAAATATACATTGAGGAGAGGAAGGAAAGTCCGCACACTATATATCAGGAATTTTATTTAAAGTAGGTACAATGTTGATACAATACAGGCAATAGGCGTTTTATATACAAACAGAGGACAGCATCGCAATTACTAACAGCTGTTGTGAATGAGTAACTACTGACACACCCACCTGATCTACAAGCTCAGGTTGCACTGGCTAGTGCTACACTGAGGACTTGTAGCTCTGGGACAAAATAAATGTTTTGACGGCAATGACGCCACCTGTCATTCAGATGGAGAAACAATTCCCCTATTGGGGAGTCAAGGGTGCAGGGTGGTTAGAGGACCATCAGTATAGGGCAAATCAGTGGTGGCCATGTTATGGTAGCCTGGTAAACCCTCCCTCCGGAAATCTCAATTCCATTTCATTTCAGGAATGAAATGGAATTGAGATTTCCGGAGGGAGGGTTTACCAGGCTAATGTTATGGTTCCACCTAAATAGCATCTTGTTAGTTTGAATAAACCTTGGATTTTAAAAGTGAGTTGCAAGCCCTATTTTTGTTTCTCCACCTAAATTCACTCCATTCATTTTCCCCATATAGATTTCAAAAAATATTTATATCAATTATTTTAAGTCTAGAATCAAGCCATCCAGGGTCCTGGTGAATCATGACAATAAAACATTAAGATTCTGTGAGAAATATGTTTTGAAAAAGAACAAAGGGTATTTATTAAATATAGTATATCATATAATTAAATATTCATTTTTTCTTCTTCATAGAATCGAATGTCCCATAAAATGATAAAGTTACATGTTTAAGCTATAACAATGATCCTTCCATTAATGTATAGACTCAGGGGGTCCCTGCTAGGGGCTTTACTGTATTACTATGTATAGACTCAGGGGGGTCCCTGCTTGGGGCTTGACTGTACTAAAGGGGAGACAATGTGTTTCATCCTGGCATTTGCCAAGGCACCAAGGCAGAACTGAAAGTCAAAGCAGACTGGCCAATCACAGCGCGTCCTCGCTGAACATGCTTGCAGAGACTCTTGGGTAATGAAGTCAAAGACGTTGGCTGCCATGTTATTTGTGTCCAAAGTGGTCACTGATACTACATAAACTACATAGTGCTGCTTTAAATGACGAAAAAAACATGAAATTTGGAGATACGCGGTTTCTGCCTGACAGCGACGATAATGAAGTTTGATGTGCTGAATGTGCATTACATGATTTAAGAACACTGTTAATTGACAGCCAGAATTATTTCAGATTTTTAGCTGTTGCCTGCCAGAGATTTTTCATTGAAAAAAAAAGTACTCAGGAGCCTCTCAGCACCCCACCTACTCTGTAAAATACACTTTTTGGGCAGAAAATAAAATATGTCAGCGAGACGGAAATTATTTGTATTTACTCCACAGTGCCCTCTACAGATTTTGGTTAATGGTAAGTTCAAATCCTCCAGATCTGTAGAGGGCGCTGTGGGGTAAATACTGCTGAGAGGCTCCCCAGTGCGGAGAATAGACTTTCAACAACACAAAACAGCCTTTGCTTCGGTGAGTAGCGAAATGGTTTTGTTTATTTTCACTACTCTTGAGCGCTTGCAGGGCAGTGGAATTCCTTGTACATGCGCAGAGCGAGGGGTCTTCCAGGGCGTTAGAGGGAACTCACTAACGCTCTGAACCAGGGCTATGGTCTCTATATTGCCTCCCCCTGGTCAGCCGGGGCGCCTGATGGAGGGGAAAGGAACTGGTTGGAATAACGTGTTCCTTCCACGCGCTACGTCCTACCGGGGAAACTCCCCCCTGTCATTTGATAAGAAGCTACGTCCTACCACGGAAACTCTGTCCCTGTCAGGTGATAAGAAGAGCTCCTCATGTGTTGAAGGAAGCATGAGCTGAGTTCGGGGCTCTTCCCAGGCTGACAGAGGGAGAGTAGCGCCTAGGATTACACGCTTAGGCATTGGCACTGGGTGAAAAATAGGGGTTACAAAATCGTGGTGTCTCCCTAACCCATGCTTAAACTTTCATCATTTTAATCTAGCACTTATGTTTTAGTTTTTTTCCTCTTAACTCTTTGACTGCCAGAGTAATAGTGTGTCACTGCTGCCAGCGAAAACGAGCGATTTTACTGTACCATTGATAAATCATGGAATATTTTCCGTGACCTCCGTCCTCACGGAGATCGGCTTATTACACGTAGGGGCGTGTCGTAGTATAGGACAAAAGTATTGTCCATTTGCCATTCAGAGCTATGGCCAGTTGAATGTAGCTTGTTTTTTTTGCCAAAAACAGAAAGACGAGAAAAAAATACTTTTATAAAGCTTTGACATGAAAGGAAACTAGCTTTTTTTGGTTGTGATCACGTGATTTCTGGGTGCATTCTTCTTCGGTGGTGCTTGGATCATTCAAAGAGCCTCGTCACTGGCAGGCTACGCCTTAGCAGAATCCGCAGGCAAAGAGTTAATAAAGTTTGTTCCTTCCTTTTCTTTATGTAAAGCGACTTTGGGTGCTTAGAAAAGCACTAAATAAATCTGAGCTATTATTATTAATATTATTATTAATAAGGGACAAGTATTTTATAGTTTCCAAACAAGGGACGGTTTCGTATTTGAAGGGAGGGTTGACACATCAGACACACAGCTTCATCCTCCTGTTGACACATCAGACACACAGCTTCATCCTCCTGTTGACACATCAGACACACAGCTTCATCCTCCTGTTGACACATCAGACACACAGCTTCATCCTCCTGCCAGGTGGACATCACTCATCTGATGATTCAGAGCTGTTCAGCAGAGCCTGTGAGAGAGAGGAACATGTTGACGTCCATCAGGTTGATCAAAGTAAACCATTAAAGTAGTAGTAGTTCACCCAAAATAACGACTTATTCGCTATCAATTACACACCCCATGAAGCCTTGAATTCATGGAGATTGTTCTATTTTTGTCGCATTCCTAAGCCAATAATTTGATGACCAGAGATGATCGGCGGTCTATTTTGTAGGAGACTCTGAGCAGCCACACGGTCATCAAATTATTGGCTTATAGGAATGCGACAAAAACTAAACAATCTCCATGAATTCAAGGCTTCATGTCGTGTGTAATTGATAGAAATCAAGCAATTTTTGGGTGAACTGACCTGAGGCCGATTCTAGACATGCACACTTAAAACTAGTATATACTGGAAACCACTAATACGATCGACTTCACACTTGGAAGGTGTATTGCGGTGTGTGAAATACCCACTCCCATGGATTGTATTTTCACATTACTGACACTCATTCCTGGTCTAATAGTGGAACTATTTGCAGCCTGGACCTGAGAGAAAGACACAGAGAATTAAACTTACTGAGGTCCTGGTGGTCTTCAGGTTCCCCCTGTTAGATAGAGATGGTCCTGGATGGGTCACAGCAGAAAGACTTCTCTCTCCAGATGGTCCTGGATGAGACACAGCAGAAAGGCTCATCTCTCCAGCATGGCTGCGCTTATGTGTCTTTAATGCTCCATACTGAGTGAAACACTTCCCACATATTTCACACCCAAATGGCTTCACTCCAGTGTGACTTCTCTTGTGTGTCTCAAGGTTTGACATTTGAGTGAAGCCTCTCCCACATTGGTCACAGCAGTAAGGCTTCTCTCCAGTGTGAATTCTCTTGTGCGTCACCAGGCCAGACATTAAAGTGAAGCCTTTCCCACATTGGTCACAGCAGTAAGGCTTCTCTCCAGTGTGTATACTCCTGTGCGTCACCAGGCCAGACATTGAAGTGAAGCCTTTCCCACATTGGTCACAGCAGTAAGGCTTCTCTCCAGTGTGATTTCTCTTGTGCATCACGAGGCCAGACATTTGAGTGAAGCCTCTCCCACATTGGTCACAGCAGTAAGGCTTCTCTCCAGTGTGATTTCTCTTGTGCATCACCAGGCCAGACATTTGTGTGAAGCCTCTCCCACACTGGTCACAGCAGTAAGGTTTCTCTCCAGTGTGAATTCTCTTGTGCGTCACCAGGCTAGACATTACAGCAAAGCCTCTCCCACATTGGTCACAGCAGTAAGGCTTCTCTCCAGTGTGATTTCTCTTGTGCGTCACCAGGCCAGACATTTGAGTGAAGCCTCTCCCACATTGGTCACAGCAGTAAGGCTTCTCTCCAGTGTGATTTCTCTTGTGCATCACCAGGCCAGACATTTGTGTGAAGCCTCTCCCACACTGGTCACAGCAGTAAGGTTTCTCTCCAGTGTGAATTCTCTTGTGCCTCACCAGGCTAGACATTACAGCAAAGCCTCTCCCACATTGGTCACAACAGTAAGGTTTCTCTCCAGTGTGATTTCTCTTGTGCATCACCAGGCCAGACATTTGTGTGAAGCCTCTCCCACACTGGTCACAGCAGTAAGGTTTCTCTCCAGTGTGAATTCTCTTGTGCGTCACCAGGCTAGACATTACAGCAAAGCCTCTCCCACATTGGTCACAACAGTAAGGTTTCTCTCCAGTGTGATTTCTCTTGTGCGTCACCAGGCCAGAAATTTGTGTGAAGCCTCTCCCACACTGGTCACAGCAGTAAGGTTTCTCTCCAGTGTGAATTCTCTTGTGCGTCACCAGGCTAGACATTACAGCAAAGCCTCTCCCACATTGGTCACAACAGTAAGGTTTCTCTCCAGTGTGAATTCTCTTGTGTTTCTCAAGGTCATTCCTGTGAGTGAAGCCTCTCCCACATTGGTCACAGCAGTGAGGCTTCTCTCCAGTGTGAATTCTCTTGTGCGTCACCAGGCTAGACATTACAGTGAAGCCTCTCCCACACTGGTCACAACAGTAAGGTTTCTCTCCAGTGTGATTTCTCTTGTGCATCACCAGGCCAGCCATTTGTGTGAAGCCTCTCCCACACTGGTCACAGCAGTAAGGTTTCTCTCCAGTGTGAATTATCTTGTGCGTCACCAGGCTAGACATTACATCAAAGCCTCTCCCACATTGGTCACAACAGTAAGGTTTCTCTCCAGTGTGATTTCTCTTGTGCATCACCAGGCCAGACATTTGTGTGAAGCCTCTCCCACACTGGTCACAGCAGTAAGGTTTCTCTCCAGTGTGAATTCTCTTGTGCGTCACCAGGCTAGACATTACAGCAAAGCCTCTCCCACATTGGTCACAACAGTAAGGTTTCTCTCCAGTGTGATTTCTCTTGTGCGTCACCAGGCCAGACATTTGAGTGAAGCCTCTCCCACATTGGTCACAGCAGTAAGGCTTCTCTCCAGTATGAATTCTCTTGTGCGTCACTAGGCCAGACATTTGAGTGAAGCCTCTCCCACATTGGTCACAGCAGTAAGGCTTCTCTCCAGTGTGAATTCTCCTGTGCGTCACCAGGCCAGACATTTGAGTGAAGCCTCTCCCACATTGGTCACAGCAGTAAGGCTTCTCTCCAGTGTGAATTCTCCTGTGCGTCACCAGGTTAGACATTACAGTGAAGCCTCTCCCACACTGGTCACAGCAGTAAGGCATCTCTCCAGTGTGCATTCTTTGGTGTATCTTGAGTTTAGAAACTGAAGTGAATTTCTTTCCACACTGGTCACAGCAGCAACATCTTGGTTTAACTGAGGACAGGGCAGGACAGGTATCTGAGGTAGAAAGAACTAAATCAGTCATCTTTTACATTAAGACCAAGGGTGGGATGTTTAAACAAAATTTTGTGTCAGTGTCACTATCTGTTTAGGACTAATTAAGCAATAGAAAATATTTATAATTGTAGTGGAGGGCCGCCAAGATTGTAACGTTTTTCACTCTTTTACTCGGCGATCTTTTTACCTACGTATGTAGTATTTTCAAGCAAAGGACCTACACATGTCCGCTATCATAAACCACTTAAAGTTTTTCAATTGATAAAATAGGTCGTGAGTTATTAAACCGAAAGTGGACGCTGTTCCGACGTTACATTTTAAGCGCATATGAGACTAATTGTAACAGCATGAGTTAATGTAACACTGCAAAAAAAAAAGCATTAAACAAATCGTTTTCAGCTTGAATCAATTATATTTATTTCAAGCAACTGTTTTACATTGTTTTCATACCAAGGATGTGATAAGATAATGTATCAAACATAAGGAATTTATTAAATCTTACTGGATGGCAGTTTGAGTGAATTCCATGGGAAAACCCATTGATTACACCTAAACAGATGCGTGTTACAATCGGGCCGTTCTGCGCTCCATTGCTTTGGCTTTGTTTACAGAACAGAACTAACGTGCATAGCGTAATAGAGCGTCGCAGTTCCCGCCCACTTCCTGTTTTTTTTGGTGCCGGAAGAAAAAACTCAATGCATTTTTCCATTGACATTTCCAAAAATATTTATATCTATTAATTTAAGCCTCGAATCAAGCCATCACGAGATGACATGAATCATGACCATAAAACGTTTTTTTCTGTGATTTTTTTTTATTTTATATTTAATTATATGATATACTATTTAATAAATACCCTTTGTTTTGCCGTTTTCAACAACAAAAAAATCACAGAATCAAACGTTTATGGTCATGATTCATGTCATGTCATGATGGCTTGATTCGAGGCTTAGATTAATAGATATAAATATTTTTGGAAATGTCAATGGGAAAATGCATTGAGTTTTTTCTTCCGGCACCAAAAAAAACAGGAAGTGGGCGGGAACTGCGACGCTCTATAAAACAATGTAAAGAACAGATGAAGAACAGATACATGCAGACAACCATGTGGAATTTTGCTCAGCAACATTAAAGGAAAGATTTGTAGACCAAAGATACTCGAGGTGATTTTTTTTACTAACCTTGAGATGAATCAGTATTTCTGCGATAACTTTCTCTAGCCTGGATGAAAATACTATTTACCTCCTGGGCACGTCCATTACAGCACTGGTCACATACTGACGTGAAGACGTTATGATACAATTGACCAATCAAGAGAAAACATGCTTGTTGCAACCATGACGCGTTACAATCTTAGCGGCTCTCCCCTACTCATACCAGAATAAAGTGTTACATGCTTGTTCTGTTATTCAAAGTGACCATCAGCGGTTTTCAGACTGGATTCAACACAATTAGTGCAATAACCCAATTAGGCCTGAGGCCGATTCTACAAATGTCTTCTAAATCCTAACAGTTTTCTGAAAAATGTTGCTATATAAGTGGTGCTCAAACTTTTTCATGTCAGGGACCCACAAAATGATATGCATTTAGCCGCAGACCCCCAGAAGCAAAATATTTTGTTCCAGGGACCCCCAGAAGCGCTTTAAATATATATACTCCTCCCTTTTGATACATGGTCTATATAGTCCATGGATCAATCATGCCACTAATTAGAAGGAAATAGCTGGGAATGTAAGGTTTTCTCCCTCCCCTGAGTGGGGGTCGAGTTCAAGAGGTGCTGCATGACAGCAGGAAATAGCGATGCTGTTCTGTGCAGCTGTGTTCTCCCTTTCTGACCTTGATCAAGTCAGTGAGTCAATTGTCTTGTGAGGTAGAACGGTGCATGATAGAAATGGATTCTGCCACTGTGGTTGTGTTCAAGATATCTGCAACAAGTAACAAATAACATTCAGATATACTTTACCAAACGATCATTGTAGGTCCGATAAGCTGTACAGTCAAACAAGTGGGGGTTTACTGTGGGCGGAATAAACCTTGTGCCAAGATTTCATGACTTTCAAGTCTAGAACGAACCGTAGCCTCGTGACTCCATTTTGGCCCTGGTGCTTTATCTATCGGAAGGATCGATGCCCAAGCAGGGGAAAAAGATCAAGGTACAATAATACCCACTGCTGTAAGTGAATTACACAAAGGGGTCATAACTTCCATTGCCTCCTGTCTGAGAGGGTATGGGCATGGACAAACATTAGGCCTGTATTTAACTTGGAGTGGTATATGGATTACTTAACTAACTAATCCTCTGTCATTGTCATCTGTGGGCCATTAATAAACATGGAACAGCAGTGTCTGTCTAGTTACAATCAGTTTTGCATAGTTGAGCTGTGCTCAAGAGATGTAGAGAGACAGCAGGCCGTGTATAGGGCTTGCACGGACGGGGGCTGCTGTGGGTTGCGCTCTGTGCATAAATCAGATAAGGAAACTGTCTGTGCTGTGTTTAGAGGAAGTATGGTCTAGCTCTGTCTATCTCATAGCAGCTAACTAACGTTACAGTAAGTTTTAATGTGAGCTAGACAGAGGCTTCTATTGTTATTCATTCATTCATTCAGTCATTCATTCACATCCCTCCTCATCCATTCCATTCTCCAGATTTGTGTCATACATGGTGCGGAATAGTCCACCTGTTTGCATGAAAACTATATACTTGTGAGCCAAAGTCAGTAGTGTCTCAGCCATACATTTGAAAACTTAAGTTTTTTCTACTTTTGGTATTTTAAGTACATTTTGATGCCAATACTTTTGTACTTTATTTACTCAAGTCAAATTTTGAATTCCGGACTTTTACTTGTAACAGAGTATTTCTACATTGCAGTATTGATACTTTTACTTAAGTAAAAAAAAATAGTACTTTTTCCACCACTGCTGGGTGGGTCTGGAGAGTTCATCTTCACCTGCAGTCTGGACTCCTAGACTGGTCTGGATAAGTCTGCTCAGTACAGCCTTGTTTATTCCGTTCCACTAACGCCAGGCTGAGAAGGAGAGACTTTGTCGAGCCAGGATATGGTCAAGCTAGGCTGAATGTGCGTTCACGTATTCCTTTAAAAGACAATGAGGTCGAGCAAAGCTATCCGAGACATTTTTGAAACATTTGTGTGTGATGATGATCTGTGGTGATCTTGCATAGAAGGGGATGGAATGCCTCTGTGTTGGCTATATGCTGAGTGAGGAGGTCGTGGGGCCACCGTGACTCAGCGACACTGTCAATCTCAGGGACACCTGGGTTGATATTTGGAGGGTGCGGGAGGCGTCAGAGAATGCTTGCCTATAGGGTGCAAATTAGGCTCCGGGCCTGTTTGAGCACCACTGATTTAGCAACATAATTTTTTTCAGAAAACTGTTAGGATTTAGAAGACATTTTTAGAATCAGCGTCAGGTCTTAATGGGTTAATGTAGTTAAACAGTACATATCTACTTTACTAAATACTGTAAACTGTAGCTAAATCAGTACATACCTATTCTGTGTGACTTGATGGCTGGTTTCAACATGGCGGTCTGCATTCTGTTCTTCAGATGGAAAACTTCAGGATGGCTGTTGTCAGGCCTGGATGAGCGGGACTATACAGCCCTGAATGTTTTATCAATAACCCCGGATCTCACTAAATATAAGAATGAAAAGAAACGGTCTCAGATCTATTCCAATCTGGCTTCACAGCCTTCGGTAATGTTCCAGGGGAAAAAAGAGTGAGTTGTTTTCTGAGAGAGAGCGAGAGAGAGGGGGGGAGTGAGAGTGAGTTACCAGCCAGGAATGTATGGCCTTGTTCATATCTCTCTCATATAGCTCTCTCCCTGTGTGTGTGTGTGTGTGTGTGTGTGTGTGTGTGTGTGTGTGTGTGTGTGTGTGTGTGTGTGTGTGTGTGTGTGTGTGTGTGTGTGTGTGTGTGACATTACATGAGTTATCACTTTTACCCCCATAGCCTAGTACTGCTTTGCTTTAGATGTTGAAGCAAGTCACACCGAGCCATGCCATGTGGAAAGAGGCAGCACAACATGGCTGGATGTGATACTAAGAGCAAAGCAGGCCTCGCAACTCACTTGTTGAATGCTCCAAAGGTCTTTTATTTATTTGTGACAAACAGCAGATATATACGACGTTTTGACCCTTCCTTCTGTCTTTTTCAAGTATAAACAAGAAGCAGGAAATTACATCTTTTATACAAAACAGTCAATAAATTGGATTCACTTTTTTTGTATGAAAAGATGTCATTTCCTGCTTCTTATTTATACTTGAAAAAGACCGGAAGGATCAAAACGTCGTATATATCTGCTGTTTGTCACAAATGAATAAAAAACCTTTGGAGCATTCAACGAGTGAGTTGTGAGCCACGCTTTAATCTTATATTTCTGTTCTTACAGCTTGGCTCAGCACCAAGGAACGGAGGATGTGTGTTGTTAGTTTTTCTGAATGGCAGTGGTGGAAAGTAACTAAGTACATTTACTGTACTTAAGTACAATGTTTTGGAATTCTTACTTCACTGGAGTATTTCCAGTTTTCAGTACTTTTACTACTAGAATAATATCATTTTTTTTGTCTCTTCTACATAGGTTTTCTGCCAATACTAAAGGTAACATCCTCAATTCTGAAACCTCCAGCTCCGCCTCCTGTCTTTTCATCAGTGCCAATGTTTCCAAGCCGTACAGCATGGCTGGTCTCACTCTTACTCAGTGGTGTAAAGTAACTAAGTATATTTACTCAAGCACTCTACTTAAGTACAATTTGAGATATGTTTTACTTTACTGGAGTATTTCCAATGTTCAATACTTTTACTTCTACTCCACTACATCTCAGAGACAAATATTGTACTTTTTACTCCACAAACATTATTTGAAAACTTTAGTTACTAGTTACTTTGAATATTCTCAACATACAGTACATTAACCACTTCAACCGTATATACTTTGGCTATTTGAAAATAGCCGATCTACAAGCTCACTACAAGCTCACAATGTGTCACCTTGAGACGCATTGTGAGCTTATAGATTTGAGCTTGTAAATCCCGGTTTTATGGTTTAAGGGCTAGAGATTTGTGTGTGTGTGTGTGTGTGTGTGTGTGTGTGTGTGTGTGTGTGTGTGTGTGTGTGTGTGTGTGTGTGTGTGTGTGTGTGTGTGTGTGTGTGTGTGTGTGTGTGTGTGTGTGTGTGTGTGTGTGTGTGTGTGTGTGTGTGTATGTGGCACATTACATGAGTTATCACTTCTACCCCCATAGCCTAGTACTGCTTTGCTTTAGATGCTGAAGCAAGTCACACCGAGCCAAGCCATGTGGAAAGAGGCAGCACAACATGGCTGATGTGATACTAAGAGCAAAGCAGGCCTCGCAACTCACTCGTTGAATGCTCCAAAGGTCTTTTATTTATTTGTGACAAACAGCAGATATATACGACGTTTTGACCCTTCCTTCTGTCTTTTTCAAGTATAAACAAGAAGCAGGAAATTACATCTTTTATACAAAACAGTCAATAAATTGGATTCACTTTTTTGTATGAATATACTTTGGCTATTTGAAAATAGCCGATCTACAAGCTCACTACAAGCTCACAATGTGTCACCTTGAGACGCATTGTGAGCTTATAGATTTGAGCTTGTAAATCCCGGTTTTATGGTTTAAGGGCTAGAGATTTGTGTGTGTGTGTGTGTGTGTGTGTGTGTGTGTGTGTGTGTGTGTGTGTGTGTGTGTGTGTGTGTGTGTGTGTGTGTGTGTGTGTGTGTGTGTGTGTGCCTTGCATAACAATGGGTGACATGACCTCATTTCACTCTTCTGGACAGACAGACAGACAGAGAGACAGACAAATTACAGAGTAGAAAGGCCATCAACTGAGAAAAATATTTTAAGTCCACAGAAATAATGCATTCATATATATTATATTTTTAAAAAGTTTTGTGTTTTTTTTTTTTTCAAACAACCAATATTTGTATAAAAGTCAACAGTTTATACATGCTCTGATCTGGACTAATCATAGTCACTGGACTCATTGATCTGGACTAATCATAGTCACTGGACTCATTGATCTGGACTAATCATAGTCACTGGACTCATTGATCTGGACTAATCATAGTCACTGGACTCATTGATCTGGACTAATCATAGTCACTGGACTCATTGTAAGACAGAGCTGAGGAGTCAGGAGGAGGAGGAGTCAGGAGGAGTTAAAGATTAATAATATCACAGAAACTGGAGTTTAAAAACTGTATTGACAGGAGAGAGGCAGAGGAGAAAACTGTACAATCAGCTGTGTGTGTGTGTGTGTGTGTGTGTGTTGGTTGGGGGGGGGGGGGCGGTTGAGGGGGGGTGCTGGCTGCACAGGGCAAACCAGGGCAAATGAGGACAGATCATTCTTTGAAGGGCAGAAGGCCAAACTGAGGGGCTGCAGCAGTGATATATATAGTAGTAGTATTAATAGTGATATATACATCAGTAGTATTAATAGTAGTGATATATATAGTAGTAGTATTAATAGTAGTGATATATACAGTAATAGTATTAATAGAAGTATTACTATACAGTAGTATTAATAGTAGTGATATATATAGTAGTATTAATAGAAGTATTACTATACAGTAGTATTAATGTAGTATTTATCCTGTAAACCAGATGAATCTGACAGCAGTCTGATGTTAACCACTTTTTTAACCATTTCCTCATCCACTTACCTTTCTATCCATATTCTGAGGGGAACAATCGCCGAAAATAGCCGATCTACAAGCTCACTGTTTATCACAGCCCGACGTGTTGTGAGCTTGTATCGACTATTTTTGGCAAAGAGCAGACCAGAGCCAGAGGTCAAGTTTACAAAGTATTGAGGGTTTAAGTGTTTAAGTCATTTTTATGTCTTTTATGTTACATTGTTACTGTATTTTTTACTAGAGTTACTACTTCTTGTGTTGATTGAAGTGTGTGTGTGTGTGTGTGTGTGTGTGTGTGTGTGTGTGTGTGTGTGTGTGTGTGTGTGTGTGTGTGTGTGTGTGTGTGTGTGTGTGTGTGTGTGTGTGTGTGTGTGTGTGTGTGTGTGTGTGTGTGTGTGTGTGTGTGTGTGTGTTCAAGTTCAAGGTTGTGCTAGAGAGAGAGAGATTGCAAAAAGAGCAAAAAGAGAGTTGTACACATGAGCTGGTTATATATACTATATTATATACACCAACAGAACTTTTTTAGTAGCTGCCACATTACTTTATGTAAACCAGTATCTTGTTTGATCACTTAACCCTCTGCAGTGTTCACTGCCCCCCCACCTCCCTCCCCCTTTTTCAGTGTTCCCGGTCCTGTTTTAACTGTTCTTAAAATAACACAAAACACACATTAATCATCATTTTCTTCAACCAGTGGTCAACAGAAGTCTCTCCACTGATTATACAAAGAACAGAAACTTTAAGAAAATTGTTATTGTAAATACAAATTCTAAATGGAGACCATAATCTGTAAATATACTGTGTGTGTGTGTGTGTGTGTGTGTGTGTGTGTGTGTGTGTGTGTGTGTGTGTGTGTGTGTGTGTGTGTGTGTGTGTGTGTGTGTCTTGCATAACATGGGGCGACATGACCTCATTTCACTCTTACAGACAGACAGAGATAGGTACTAGAAAGGCCATCAAATGAAACAATGATTTTAAGTCCGCAGAAATAATGCATTCATATATATATATATATGTTATATATTTTTATTATAAGTTTTGTGTTTTTTTTCTCCAAATAACCAATATTTGTATAAAAGTCAACAGTTCATACATGCTCTGATCTGGACTAATCATAGTCACTGGACTCATTGATCTGGACTAATCATAGTCACTGGACTCATTGATCTGGACTAATCTTAGTCACTGGACTCATTGATCTGGACTAATCATAGTCACTGGACTCATTGATCTGGACTAATCATAGTCACTGGACTCATTGATCTGGACTAATCATAGTCACTGGACTCATTGATCTGGACTAATCATAGTCACTGGACTCATTGATCTCTGGACTAATCATAGTTACTGGACTCATTGATCTGGACTAATCATAGTTACTGGACTCATTGATCTGGACTAATCATAGTCACTGGACTCATTGATCTGGACTAATCATAGTCACTGGACTCATTGATCTGGACTAATCATAGTCACTGGACTCATTGATCTGGACTAATCATAGTCACTGGACTCATTGATCTGGACTAATCATAGTCACTGGACTCATTGATCTGGACTAATCATAGTCACTGGACTCATTGATCTGGACTAATCATAGTCACTGGACTCATTGATCTCTGGACTAATCTTAGTCACTGGACTCATTGATCTGGACTAATCATAGTCACTGGACTCATTGATCTGGACTAATCATAGTCACTGGACTCATTGATCTGGACTAATCATAGTCACTGGACTCATTGATCTGGACTAATCATAGTCACTGGACTCATTGATCTGGACTAATCATAGTCACTGGACTCATTTATCTCTGGACTAATCATAGTTACTGGACTCATTGATCTGGACTAATCATAGTTACTGGACTCATTGATCTGGACTAATCATAGTCACTGGACTCATTGATCTCTGGACTAATCATAGTTACTGGACTCATTGATCTGGACTAGTCATAGTTACTGGACTCATTGATCTGGACTAATCATAGTCACTGGACTCATTGATCTGGACTAATCATAGTCACTGGACTCATTGATCTGGACTAATCATAGTCACTGGACTCATTGATCTGGACTAATCATAGTCACTGGACTCATTGATCTGGACTAATCATAGTCACTGGACTCATTGATCTGGACTAATCATAGTCACTGGACTTATTGATCTGGACTAATCATAGTCACTGGACTAATTGATCTCTGGACTAATCATAGTCACTGGACTCATTGATCTGGACTAATCATAGTCACTGTACTCATTGATCTGGACTAATCATAGTTACTGGACTCATTGATCTGGACTAATCATAGTCACTGGACTCATTGATCTGGACTAATCATAGTTACTGGACTCATTGATCTGGACTAATCATAGTCACTGGACTCATTGATCTGGACTAATCATAGTTACTGGACTCATTGATCTGGACTAATCATAGTCACTGGACTCATTGATCTGGACTAATCATAGTCACTGGACTCATTGATCTGGACTAATCATAGTTACTGGACTCATTATAGTCACTGGACTCATTGATCTGGACTAATCATAGTTACTGGACTCATTGATCTGGACTAATCATAGTTACTGGACTCATTGTAAGACAGAGCTGAGGAGTCAGGAGGAGTTAAAGATTCATAATATCACAGAAACTGGAGTTTAAAAACTAAAAACTGTATTGACAGGAGAGAGGCAGAGGAGAAAACTGTACAATCAGCTGGGGCTGTGTGGGTGGGTGGGTGTGGGGTGGGTGTATGTGTGGGGTGGGGGGGGTGCTGCACAGGGCAGATCAGGGCAAATGAGGACAGATCATTCTTTGAAGGGCAGAAGGCCAAACTGAGGGGCTACTGTAGTGATATATAGTAGTAGTATTAATAGTAGTGATATATACAGCAGTAGTATTAATAGTATTTATATATGCAGTAGTAGTATTAATAGTAGTGATATATATACCGGTAGTAGTATTAATATAATTATTACTTTACAGTAGTATTAATGTAGTATTTATCTTGGGAACCAGATGAATCAGACAGCAGTCTGATGTTAACCACTTTTTTAACCATTTCCTCATCCACTTACCTTTCTATCCCTATTCTGAGGGGAACAATCGCCGAAAATAGCCAATCGACAAGCTCACAGTGCATCACAGCACGACGTGTTGTGAGCTTGTAGATCGGCTATTTTTGGCAAAGAGCAGACCAGAGCCAGAGGTCAAGTTTACAAAGTATTGAGGGTTTAAGTGTTTAAGTCATTTTTATGTCTTTAATGTTACATTGTTACTGTATTTTTTACTAGAGTTACTACTTCTTGTGTTGATTGAAGAGTGTGTGTGTGTGTGTGTGTGTGTGTGTGTGTGTGTGTGTGTGTGTGTGTGTGTGTGTGTGTGTGTGTGTGTGTGTGTGTGTGTGTGTGTGTGTGTGTGTGTGTGTGTGTGTGTGTGTGTGTGTGTGTGTGTGTGTGTGTGTGTGTGTGCGCGTGTAAAGTTGTGCTAGACGCAGGGGTGTCAAACTCATTTTGGTGTCCGGGCAAGATTGGTCAAATGGTGACTTGAGGTGGGCAGACTGGGCACGCAGACACGGAGACACGCATGCACGCTCATGCACATTCAGTTATACATCATTGTTTTTCAGTCTGTTGTCTCAGTCACTGCTATAACTACAGCATATCACTTTAAAAAATGTTATGAAGATTATATACAAATTAATTATGAATTAATTAATTGCACGTCCCACTGGAAGGAGACCCCGGGGCAAACCAAGGACCAGATGGGGGGATTACATCTCCACACTGGCCTGGGAACGCCTCGGGATCTGTTGCCCCCGCGACCCGCTCCGGATAAGCGTTTGAAGAATCGATGGATGGATTATAAAAAAATTATAAATATTTTCAGTAAATGGCTACAGTACACAACATTATAATTTTTAGGCCTACTATCAGCAATGCAACTCAGACAATGAACTCAGTTCAGTCGTTTTTATTGAACAATAACGAAAATTCAGAAAATGTCTATGAATCAAAATAATGACACTCAATGCTTTTTTAGAATAGAAAAGAAATAACCCTAACAGTAAAAGCTCAGGTCAAAACAACATCATTTTATTTTATTTATTTTTTTACAAAAAAATGATGTACCTGACATCTCTTTGCTTTAACTGACCTGTCAACATCAGGGACCAGGTTCTGAGCAGTAGTAACTTTCATAATGTAATAATTACTATAAAATCTCCATGTCTTTTCAGCTCTTTATAAACAAAAAAATGCATATTTATTTTTTATATTCTTTTGTCTTTGTTTTAGCCAAAATGTATCACTTGCACTACATTTTAAGTGACCTTTTTACTTTTGGAAAATAATATTGAAGAAACTGTTAACTGGTTAATGTGTGTACTGTCACTTTAAAAGCGCAATTTATACTTCATCGTACAACAGTGTCACGCACCAAACATGGCCGATCTCCAAGCTCAAACCGCGTCTGTTCGCACCACGTTGTGAGCTTGTAGATCAGCCATTTTCGGCAACGATAGACTGAGAAGACAGCGCACATTGAATGTGTCACACTAGGCGACACTAGTCATTCATTCGCGTTTTTAAGAGTTTCCTAAACAGATTATTATCAATTGGATTATTAAAATTGTCAACGGAGACAGAGGACGAGTGAAACTTTTGAGCGTTTCACTCGTAACGGCCGTTATTCCACCGCACATGTAAACACAACGACGCAACCACCCGTACAAATGGAACCAAATGGACCCTTACGGTCCCCTTAAAGAAGCGATGTTACGATGTATAGTGAGCCAATAAAATTCCTCGTCCTTGTTTCCCTGGGCAGCGCTGGTTAGCAGGGATCTATACACTGTTAGACTGACATGTTTGTGCCAGCGTGGGTGATTAGATTTATTTCTTGATCTCCTCTTGTCTTGATTGTTTAGACATGACTTGGCCATTGTTCTCACAAAACAAGTTTGGCCACTATTAGACCTTCACAGTCAGAGGCAAGGGGGGTTGGGGGGGATAACTGCCTGCCGGCTCCGCCGTTTTTTTTGTCTTTTTTTTTCTCTCTCTTTTTTTTTTCCATTAGAGCTAGTATGAAAAGGTGTTTTTTCAAATCACTTCGCGGGCCGCAATGGACCTTTCCGCGGGCCGCAAAATGCCCGCGGGCCGCGAGTTTGACAAGCCTGCAGCTAGAGAGAGAGAGATTGCAAAAAGAGCAAAAAAAGAGAGTATGTGCACATGAGCTTGGTATATATACTATATTATATACACCAACAGCATTTTTTAGTAGCTGCCACATTACTTTATGTAAACCAGTATCTTGTTTGATCACTTAACCCTCCTGCAGTGTTCACTGCCCCCCCCCCTCCCTCCTCTTTTTTCAGTGTTCCCGGTCCTGTTTTAACTGTTCTTAAAATAACACAAAACACACATTAATCATCATTTTCTTCAACCAGTGGTCAACAGAAGTCTCGCAGTGATTATACAAAGAACAGAAACTTTAAGAAAATTGTTATTGTAAATACAAATTCTAAATGGAGACCATAATCTGTAAATATACTGTGTGTGTGTGTGTGTGTGTGTGTGTGTGTGTGTGTGTGTGTGTGTGTGTGTGTGTGTGTGTGTGTGTGTGTGTGTGTGTGTGTGTGTGTGTGTGTGTGTGTGTGTGTGTGTGTGTGTGTTAGGGTTTAAAATTTTCTGGGAAATAGCTAATTTTAATTCCCGGGAATTTTCAGACCTTTTCCCGGGAATTCCCGTTAAAGGGTAAAATTAAAAAAAAGTACCCACTAAAATGCATTTATATGTAGATACTTAAATAGCCAATTTTATATTGAGGTGCCCAAATGTCCCTATTGTGTCCACCTATGAACTTGCACTAATAATGACTTAAGTTGATTTTTTGAATCACATAAATATAATATATAAATATAATATAGTGCCATGGCGGAGATCTGCCCTGTTGCGCAGCAGCGGGTGAAGACAATTAACTTAAACGAGGAGCTGCGCTGTGCACCCAACACGCACTCAAACAATGTCAAACTCTAGCTGCTGAAATAAACGTTCCATTTGTATCATTATTGACAAGAGAATTTGCAAAAGGATTATTTATTTATTGTCCATCAGAGCACCGGTGAGGTCACAGCTTATCTCTACTTTTGTAGGATATTGATTCATTTGATAGCCTAAACTTGTAATTTGTTTGCAGTTAATAATTTATATTAGGCTACTTGCTGGATATTAAGACTCCTTTTTGGGATGTTGGCTGTATGTTGTCAAATGTATTAATCTATATTTTGTTGTTGATCAAATGTCGGGTTTTGTAGTGTGATTGTGATGTGCACATGGATGCGCTGCCACTGACAATCGATGAGACAGACAGCTGTTGTGCAGTTCACTTGTTCTACAGGGTAGTTCTAGTAAAATGGTAGTTTGAACGTTCTAAAATGCAAGTGTAGGTAGGGTAGACTACATTAATGATGAAAAAATCGGACAACATCGGTCTAATTCTCTCTCTCTCTCTCTCTCTCGCACGCGCTCTCTCTTGCTCTCTCTCTCCAGTCTCTCCTCTATCTCTATCAAAAGCATTGCTTAGCTTGCGCGCATTTTAAGCTGGAATATAGGCTCGAAATCAAACCTACCCACTGTTTATGCAGCGTTTCACTTGATGTTGAATCTCAACTAGTCAACTGGTGTCTATCTACCGTATTGACAGCAGAGGAAACGGTGAAATCAGCGTGCGCAGGGCACTGCAGGCAGGGGGCATCACGGCCACTTGTGTTTTATTTTGTTCATTACTGTTACATTCAGTGCATCCCATATTGGTTCACAACGGGACGATGGGACCCTGCCCTGGTCGGCAACGCGGCAAGTAACTAGGCTAATTATAACAGTTATTCCTCCGCGCTGTAGATAGGCCTTTTTACTAATTAGTATTCATTTCTAACAAGAAAAAAAAACAAACGGGATCCCGGGAACCGAAGTCAGTTCCCGGGACGGTAAATAACCTCGGGATTCCCGGGATTCCCGCATCCCGGGATTCCCGGTGTTAAACCCTAGTGTGTGTGTGTGTGTGTGTGTGTCTTGCATAACATGGGGCGACATGACCTCATTTCACTCTTACAGACAGACAGAGATAGGTACTAGAAAGGCCATCAAATGAAACAATGATTTTAAGTCCGCAGAAATAATGCATTCATATATATATATATGTTATATATTTTTATTATAAGTTTTGTGTTTTTTTTTCCAAATAACCAATATTTGTATAAAAGTCAACAGTTCATACATGCTCTGATCTGGACTAATCATAGTCACTGGACTCATTGATCTGGACTAATCATAGTCACTGGACTCATTGATCTGGACTAATCATAGTCATTGGACTCATTGATCTGGACTAATCATAGTCACTGGACTCATTGATCTGGACTAATCATAGTCACTGGACTCATTGATCTGGACTAATCATAGTCACTGGACTCATTGATCTGGACTAATCATAGTCACTGGACTCATTGATCTGGACTAATCATAGTCACTGGACTCATTGATCTGGACTAATCATAGTGTCGTATTATTTGCTATATTTTATATGACAGTATGCAAGTAAAAACCCTCATAACATAATGTACAAATCTAAAGCCATATGTTTGAGGAGAGCTTATTCATGCTGATGGCCCTAGCCAGGTGGGGGGTGGAATTAGCATTCCCAATTGGGGAGACAGAAGGTCTCCACTCCCTTCCTCCAGGCACTTGCAAATCATGTCAACCAATGTTCAAAGAAGTTGGTCAACAGCTGGGGGGATTCTCTGACACCCCACATGCCTGTGTTCTAATGTAAATGTGAAATACAGTGCATAAAAGTGAACTGAAATGTGACTTGAGATTAGTACTGCCAGGCCGTGAGGCTGTGTGGAGCTCAGGGCTCTGCCCCTGGCTCCCTGGTTCTCTGTTATGCTGTTTCTTGCTGAATAAACACACTGAATGATTCTGGAACCTGGAAACCTTGACGTCTCTCTTCTTCTCCTCTTCATTGTTACCACCAACAGGCCTGATAACACGCAGTTTATGCCTCATCATATACGACAATAGTCACTGGACTCATTGATCTGGACTAATCATAGTCACTGGACTCATTGATCTGGACTAATCATAGTCACTGGACTCATTGTAAGACAGAGCTGAGGAGTCAGGAGGAGGAGGATTCAGGAGGAGTTAAAGACTCATAATATCACAGAAACTGGAGTTTAAAAACTAAAAACTGTATTGACAGGAGAGAGGCAGAGGAGAAAACTGTACAATCAGCTGGGACTGTGTGTGTGTGTGTGTGTGTGTGTGTGTGTGTGGGGGGGGTGCTGCACAGGGCAGATCAGGGCAAATGAGGACAGACCAATCTTTGAAGGGCAGAAGGCCAAACTGAGGGGCTACAGTAGTGATATATAGTAGTAGTATTAATAGTAGTGATATATACAGCAGTAGTATTAATAGTATTTATATATGCAGTAGTAGTAGTAATAGTAGTGATATATATAGTAGTATTAATATAATTATTACTTTACAGTAGCAGTAATGTAGTATTTATCCTGCGAACCAGGTGAATCAGACAGCAGTCTGATGTTAACCACTTTTTTAACCAATTCCTCATCCACTTACCTTTCTATCCCTATTCTGAGGGGAACAATCGCCGAAAATAGCCGATCGACAAGCTCACAGTGCATCACAGCACGACGCGTTGTGAGCTTGTAGATTGGCTATTTTCGGCAAAGAGTAGACCAGAGCCTGATCTGACACAGACTGACAGACATTAGTAAAATTAAAGTTTAACAAATGCACCTTTTACATTGTCTGACATGCTTTGTTGTTAGATCAGTGATAAATGCTGGACTTGACACAAACACATGTTGACAGAGAAAATGTGCATGAAAATAAATGCATAAATATGTGGTTTGTGTCTGTAGAATAAATATCATTCTATTATAAGTGATCATTTCATTTATCTGAACATCTAAGGCACACTCTCAACTCACACCAGAAAAACAACCTTGCTACTTTTTTAAAATAACAACAGCTGATTACATCAAATATATTCACACTGGCTCTTTTGATATTCCACGTTGGCAGCTCTTATCATGCCACATGTTGGAGTTCTCAGGTGGTCCATGACTTTATTTAGTGTCCAGTTAGTACCCTAACTTTCCACTGGGTACAATCACGTGTCCAGTGTTCCTGTAGGAGGTGGGAGAGGATAAAAGGCGGCTGCGAGGGAGCCTTAGTGACTCGCTTTCAGGATGAAGGGTTGTGAGGCTTTGCTTGTTTTACTGTTCTGTCTGTCTGAGGCCGGGGCTCAGGGACAGAATGGACCGGTCAGAGAGAGAGAGAGAGCAGTGTAGAAGCAGATACCCTCTTACAACCTGACCTTTGGGTTGAGATGAAAGAACTGAGAGATATGGTGGTAGTACAGCAAGAGAAGATGAGGAACATGGAGACCAAGGTGGCAGCCAGCGAGGAAAGGCTGGCAGCAAGCGAGGAAAGACTGTCAGTTAGCGAGGAAAGACTGGCAGCCAGCGAGGAAGGATCAAAGAAGCTGAGGATCTCAGTGGCAGGTTAGGATGTTCTAAATCAGTTTTGAAGAAGTTGTAAAGGTACAGGCTGAATTGTGTTTAAAATGTTTCAGAGTTTAACTTGTGTTTCTCTGTGATATCTTTCAGTTATGGCTGCCAAATTGACTGCCTCCGAGATCAAGGTCAAACAACTCCAGTCCAGACTCAGTACCAGTGAAGACCAGATCCAGAGCATCCAGACCAGACTCAGTACCAGTGAAGACCAGGTCCAGAGCATCCAGTCCAGACTCAGTACCAGTGAAGACCAGATCCAGAGCATCCAGACCAGACTCAGTACCAGTGAAGACCAGATCCAGAGCATCCAGTCCAGACTCAGTACCAGTGAAGACCAGATCCAGAGCATCCAGACCAGACTCAGTACCAGTGAAGGCCACATCCAAGTCTTGAAGGAAGAAAGTGAAGGTAATTTGAACAGGACATGTTCAGTGAATGCAGCTAGGAGAGGATGGTGTTGAAGAGTGGTGGAAAAAGATCATTTTTTTACTTAAGTAAAAGTATCAATACTGCAATGTAGAAATTCTCTGTTACAAGTAAAAGTCAGAAATTCAGAATTTACTAAAAGTACAAAAGTATTGTTATCAAAATGTACTTAAAGTACCAAAGTAGAAAGTACTCATTATGTAGAATATAAGTTTCCAAATGTATGAAACTAGAAAGTATGAAATATATGAACACTCTTTTGAAAATAGCAGATCTACAAGCTCACAATGCGTCGCATCAAGACGCATTGTGAGCTTGTAGATCGGCTATTTCCAAATGGCCCAAATGTATATAGGGCTGAAGTGGTTAATATATGTTTTGTAATAATAATCAAAATCTACAAAGTAACTAGTAACTAAAGTTGTCAAATAATTGTAGTGGAGTAAAATTACAATATTTGCCTCTGAGATGTAGTGGAGTAGAAGTAAAAGTACTGAAAATTGGAAATACCCAGGTAAAGTAAAAATACCTCAAAACTGTACTTAAAGGTGGGGTACAGTAAGTGATATTTTTAGGTTGTTTTTTTGTTAAAAAGGTTAAAGTACTATATTGTGATAGTAATCATTGCTACAGAGCGTTTGTTGGGTCACATGGTCTCTCCAGCTTAATAAAGAGCTGGAGAGACATGGAGACTCCTTTTACTGAACAAACACTCTATAGCAATGAGTACTATCACAATATAGAGCTATTTAACACTTATTTTAACCAAAGTAAATCACTTACCCTACCTTTAAGTACAGTACTTGAGTAAATGTACTTATTTATACACCACTGGTGTTGAAAAACTATTTACTTTGGTGTTAATTACTTAAGTTGAGCTCAGAGAATAGATGCTGTTTAGATGTAATTCACTGTATTTGTTGATGTATTTTAAATGAAACAGCAGGAGTATTAGTGATGGATCAGACTTAATGCTAATGTTGTGGTTTCAGCCCACCATGCTCTGCTGTCCACCGTAGAAACCAGGCTGACTGCTGCTGAGGGTCAAGTTCAGGAACTGTTGAGGAAGTATGTTTAACACACATTAAGATTATAGATTCCGGATCGAGGGTTGTATTGAAAATAAATACATTCAAAGACTTCCTACTTGATTGAAGCTTTGAATGATCTATCCCCTCAGTGTATCAGAAGCGAACAGCCCTGTGTCAACAACACAGCCGTCTGTGCCTTGACTTCTGTGCGCTGACTGCGCTCGCCAGGCCCCCCCCCCCCTCGCCCCCCGCCCCCTTGGCAAAAACTCCTCAGGAAAAGGCTGTTCTCATTTCAGAATGCCTGTCCCACTCTTACTGAACTTAGTAGAGGTCTTCAACAGGGGGTACGGGGACCCCTAGGGGGTCCTCAGAGTTACTAGAGGGGGGGGAGCCAAATCGTTGTGTGATAGGAACATATTTTTACATGAACCACTTGAACCCTAGCCTCCCTTTTCTGAGGGGAACATTAGCCGAAAATAGCAGATCTACAAGCTCTCAATGCCTCGTGCTGCGAGGCGTTGAGAGCTTGTAGATCGGCTATTTTCGTTAAAGAGATTTTGTTTAGGGGGAAACATTTGTATTGAGTGGCAGTGGTGTAAAGTAACTAAGTACATTTACTCAAGTACTGTACTTAAAGGGATATTTCACTATAATAAAAAAATGGGGTCACTTTATCGTCTAGGCTACTCAGGCTTTTGGGAGCACCCGAGACAGTTTTTAAGTTGCTTGATTCAGTATTTATATATTTGATATTCATATTATCAGACACGCCCCCTTCCTATACAAACCCATCGTCATTTCAAACTCCATTTTAACCATGTTAGATTAATTGGAAACACCCGTCATTGGCTGTGGTGACTGATATTGTCCTTCTAATACGTGAGGAGACAGTGTTTTTTCAATTACTTTTTTCATGTATTTTTTATATATTTTTTGGAAAATGAAAAAAAAGAATTACAATAAAAATTACAATTAAAAAAATGAAAAGAATAAACGAAAAGACACGCCCCCTCACTTATTAGGAGGGCAGGATGAGTCACCAGAACCAAGGACAGGTGTTTTTGATGAATCTAACATGTTAAATATGGAGTTTGAAGTTATAATGGGTTTGTATAGGAATGGGGCGTGTCTGATAAAATGAATATCAAATATCTAAATACTGAATCAAGCAACTTAAAAACTGTCTGGGGGGCTCACAAAAGCCTGAGTAGATGATAAAATGACCAAACATTTTTTGGAAAGTGAAATATGCCTTTAAGTACACTTTTGAGGAATTACTCTACTGAAGTATTTCCCATTTTTAATACTTTTACTTCTACTCCATTACTTCTCAAAGGCAAATATTGTACTTTTACTCCACTACAATTATTTGACAGCCTTAGTAACTACTTACTCTGCAGATTTAGATTATTATTACAAAACATGCATGAACCACTTCAGCCCTACATATACATGGCCTGTATATACATTTCGGCCATTTGAATATAGCCGATCTACAAGCTCACATTGTGAGGTTGTAGATCTGCTATTTTCAAAAGATTTGTATACATGTTGAACTTGTGAAATGGGACATTCTGCATAATGAGCACTTTTACTTTTGGTACTTTAAGTATATTTTGATGCCAATACTTTTGTAATTTTGATTACCGGACTTTTACTTGTAACAGAGTATTTCTACACTGCAGTATTGATACTTTTACTTAAGTAAAAAATGTAATTGTTAGTACTTTTTCCACCACTGTTGAGTGGTTAACTTAAATACACATCACCATGAATCCAACAATGCTACACATTGAGTCTATGAAGCTATCTATAAAATCTATGAAAACATTTAATCTGCAAACATAATGTAATACAAGTAGTGGGGGTCCCTTCTTCATCTGTCAGTTAGCTAAGGGGTCCTTGGCCTGAAACACATTGAAGACCCCTGACTTAGTGAACTAAGACCCTACAGTAGATCTATTGAATCAAACTCAGTCATAAGCAGTGGTGGGAAAAGTACTCAATGTGTTTACTTAAGTAAAAGTATCAATACTGCAATGTAGAAATACTCTGTTGTTGAGTAAAAGTACAAAAGTATTGGCATCGAAATGTACTTAAAGTATCAAAAGTAAAAGTTCTCATTTTGCAGAATGTCCCATTTCAAGTTTTCAAATGTATATCTTTTGAAAATAGCAGATCTACAAGTTCACAATGCGTGCGACACATTGTGAGCTTGTAGATCTGCTGTTTTCAAATGTCCGAACTGTATATAGGGCTGAATTGGGTAATGTATGTTTTGTAATAATAATCAAAATCTACAAAGTACAAAGTAATTAGTAACTAAAGTTTTCAAATAATTGTTGTGGGGTAAAAGTACAATATTTGTCTCTGAGATGTAGTTGAGTAGAAGTAAAAGTACTGTAGATTGGAAGTACTGCTGTAAAGTAAAAGTACCTCAAATTGTGCTTAAGTACAGTACTTGAGTAAATGTACTTAGTTACTTTACAGCACTACCACTAGAGCTACACAAGTTATCATCTCTGTTGGGCAGAAACCTCTTATCTCCATATTTTAACTTTTTATGTTTTTTGTTAAATTAATGCCCTATTTGATCATACTACAGTGTCACACAAAAGTAGCAAAAATAGCAGATCTACAAGCTCAAAACCCGGCGCATCGCAACATGTTTTGATATTGTAGATCTGCTTTAATTTTGATGCAACTTTTATATTTGAATTGTGGAAAATAACAGTTTTGGACATAATGACGTTTCCACCTGACAGCCAGTGGTGGAAAAAGAACTCTAATGTTTTACTTAAGTAAAAGTATCAATACTGCAATGTAGAAGTACTCTGTTACAAGTAAATGTCCTGAATTCAAAATTTACTTGAGTAAAAGTACAAAAGTATTGGTATCTAAATGAACTTAAAGTACCAAAAGTAAAAGTACAAAAATGTTTGAAAATAGCAGATCTACAGTACAAGCAACAACGCGATGCGACGCGTTGTGAGCTTGTAGATCTGCTATTTTCAAATAGCCTAGGTATAAAATAGGGGCCTAAAGTGGTTAATGTATGTTGTATAATGTAATAATTTGTATCTGAAAAGTAACTAGTAACTTAAGTTTTCAAATAAATGTAGTGGAGTAAAAGTACAATATTTGGATCTGAGATGTAGTGGAGTAGAAGTAAAAGTATTGGAAATTGGAAATACTCAAGTAAAGTACAAATACCTCAAAATTGTACTTAAGTACAGTACTTAAGTAAATGTACTTAGTTACTTTCCACCACTGCCGACAGCATCATTATATAATATCCTGCTCTGTATTTAACACTGCAGTAATATAACAACTGTTTAGTTTTAATACAAAATACTTGATTGACAAAATGTAATATTTTCTGTGCAGATCTTATCTTAGTCTAAAGTCTCTCCATCTTCTGAAATGTGTGCAGACAGCCTGTCTTTAACTGATACTAAATAATTGAACACATTTCTCTCCTCTTAGCATGACTGCACTGTCTGTCTATCTCTTTTAGAATGTATTTAAAATGTTACTCATCACATTGAGACTCTGGTCTAGCTCTGACATACAGTTCAGTGGTTCTAAAACTCCAGATTGGTTCAACAACTCATAACTCTGATAGTTTACACATTTAGAATCAAGAAGCTTTTATTTGTCACTAACTTATAAGTACAAGCAGAAAAATGTAACCCAATGGACCCATACGGGTGCATTTGGTTACATTTTACACAGAGTTACAGACCCATAAGGCTCCATTTGAACACTCTATAAAGCGCCGTTCACACTGAGCACTATAACTATAACGATAACTATAACTATATTGTATTTTTTTATAGTTGGTGTAAACTCTGCATTCCACTTGACTTAGAACTATTTTTAAAAATATATTTTATAATTATAGTGTTCAGTGTGAACGGCCCTATAGAGTTACAGACCTGTAAGGGTCCATTTGGTTCCATTTGTACACTCTCAGAGTCACAGACCTGTAAGGGTCCATTTGGTTACATTTGTACACTCTCAGAGTCACAGACCTGTAAGGGTCCATTTGGTTACATTTGTACACTTTCAGAGTTACATACCTATAAGGGTCCATTTGGTTCCATTTGTACACTCTCAGAGTTACATACCTGTAAGGGTGCATTTGGTTCCATTTGTACACTCTCAGAGTTACAGATCTGAAAGGGTCTATTTGGTTCCATTTGTACACTCTCAGAGTTACATACCTGTAAGGGTCCATTTGGTGCCATTTGTACACTCTCAGAGTTACATACCTGTAAGGGTCCATTTGGTGCCATTTGTACACTCTCAGAGTTACAGACCTGTAAGGGTCCATTTGGTTCCATTTGTACACTCTCAGGGCGGCTTCACACTGGATCCGTTTGAATCAAACCGTTTCCGAGTACGCTTGGGCTTGGCTGGCCAGCATTCACACTGGCCAAGACTCGAGACCATTTCATTTAACAGTAATGGTAAATATGTGCCTCATGGGGGCGCTGTGGACTATGGGGCTTTGGGAGATAGAATGTCATTCACAGAAGAAAAGTCACTCTAGAGTGAATAATAAAGTTTGACTGTGTTCCTGACGTTGTCTTGAGTTATAATAACAACAGATCAACAATACACAACCAAAGCAGTGTGTGCACTGGTCTTTGAAACCTCGAAATGTAACGTCGTCTGTTAATATGATATTGGCGTCACGGACGCATCCTTGGTATGACGTCACGGACTAATCCTTGGTGTATTTATCCTTATAAATACGTTCGCCACACATGTGTTTTTTGTTTATTATTTTTCACGGCTCGCCCTACTCAAACACTAGCGGGATTATTATTTCTTGTCAACATTCAAGTAGAACTATGAGAAGGTATAACCCAGCTAAAATAATGCGTCATTATAAAAAATATATAAATTATATATGATTAGCAGTCCACTTCCTTCTCTGTGAGTTGTGACTCGTTGTGAGCTTGTATCTGCTATGTTCGGTGAAGAGATTTGGCATAGAGGGAAAAGAAGAGTTGAGTATAATACAGTAGGGTTAAAAGTATATTATGATTTTATAATATTATAAACAATATGATAATGCTCTGTGTTCACAGATAAACCAAAGGTGGCCTTCTCTGTTGGTTTGGGTAATGGACAAGTTGGACCATTTAGTTCTGAAACCACTCTGATCTACAAGAGAGTTCACACTAACATCGGCAAGGCTTACAATCCATCTACAGGTAGGTGGAGATTACATTATGTTAATTAACTTTACACAATCAATTACCATTAACTAAGGCACAACTCATCTATCAGGCTATCAGACATAAATAAATTACAGTAATCTAAATACATCTTCAACTGTATAATTCCCATTGACATAAATACGCAGGATGAGAGAACTTTAATATCATTGTAAAAACCATGTTTAAAAAGTGTCATCATGATCAATGAATGAAATATTGGTTGAAACCACTGGCTTCTGTCAACAATATTGATTGATTGATTGATTGATTGATTGATGTAATACTTTATTAGTCATAAATGTAAACAGCATGTGGTACAGTAAGACATTAAAGATAAAACACAAAGAAGTCCTTTGGACTTGTTTCCATTGTGGTCCTATATGATAAGAGGGTTTACTAACACATTATTCACTGTGTGTGTGTGTGTGTGTGTGTGTGTATTGTGTGTGTGTGTGTGTGTGTGTGTGTGTGTGTGTGTGTGTGTGTGTGTGTGTGTGTGTGTGTGTGTGTGTGTGTGTGTGTGTGTGTGTGTGTGTGTGTGTGTGTGTGTGTGTGTGTGTGTGTGTGTGTGTGTGTGTACTGTCTCAGGTCTCTTCTCGGCGCCATTGAAAGGAGTCTATCAGTTCAGATTTACTGCAGTTGGCTGGTGGGATTCAGAGTATGTGTTCATCTACATGTATAAAAATGAGCAGAGACTCATTAATAACTATTTCATGAATAATAGTAACAGTAAGCTATACGTGTCTAATGGAATGATCCTAGAGCTGGAGCAGGGAGACAGAGTTACCATGCGTATACCTGGTGGTGGTTACAGGCTCTATGATGACTCAAACAACTACGTCACATTCAGTGGTGTTCTGCTCTATTCTATGTAACACTGGGACTGATTACTTTAAAGCATTGGTCCTCAAAGTGGGGTCTGGGGACCCCCAGGGGGGAGGGGTTCCAGGGGGTCTCCAGCTAAATGAGTTAATATAGTGTCACAATCATTTTAACCACTTTATCCATATATTATACATTGGACATTCAAAAATAGCAGATATACAAGCTTGTACATCTGCTAATATTAAAAAAAAATTGAATAATGTTGTTTTTTTAAACTTTTTAAATCTTCTCTTCTGGGGGTCCCTGGCACAACACATTTTCATATGAGGGTCCTTAACCAAATACATATTAATGTAGGGGTCCTTGACTTTTGAGAACCACTGCTTTAAAGAGCTCCCATAATGTTCATATTCAGCCTCTCAATAAACTCATATTCAAAACTTAAACACTGTTGTCAGTGTCTATTTTGTTTTTCTGATTATTTTAATATAATTCATCTAGAAGACCAATGATGATGTGTTTATATCCATATATGGAACATGCAGTATTATGAGAAAAAAAACATTAATGTGCATCACAGAATATTAATGGATAATTTATCTCACAGACATAATGTCTGGGTTATTTATCTATCATCTATTTATTGTATTAGTGAGAGACTATTTATTTCATTTTGTATTCAGTGTAGGTGTAGATACTTCATTCAGGTGTGCAAAAGCCTTTTGCTTACATCTTTTTTTATTTTATTTATTTTTTGTAAGCTCAAAGATGAGCTTACAATGGGTTAAAACATCTCTGGGGTCAATACAAACAGACAAAAAGAAAACCAGGAAAGATACAAAAAATAAAAAAGGGGGATATTTATGCCTACATAATTATGTTCTGGAAAAAGTGCTGCCCTAAATGCAGTGTTATTACCACTAGGGGGCTCTAGACTTCAACTAAAGAGGTACTGCTGTCTTTGCCTCTAAATCAGGGGTCTTCAAGGTTTTTCAGGCCAAGGACCCCCTAGTTGAGAGAGAGATGAAGCAGGGACCCCCACTACATTGTTTACTATTGTGTTGCAGATTAAACTCTTTCATAGATGTCATTGATAGCGTCACTATCATTTAACCACTTAAACCTTCAATACTTAGTACTTGGTCTGCTCCTTTCCCCCCTACATCAAACTTCTTTGGTGAAAATAGCAGATATACAAGCTCACAATGCCGTTGTGAGCTTGAAGATCTGCTATTTTCGGCTAATGTTCCCCTCAGAAAAGGAATTCTAGGGTTCAAAAGGTTCCAATCTCACAAAGATTTGGCGGCCCCCCTGTAGTAACTCTGAAGACCCCCTAGGGGTCCCCGGACCCCCTGTTGAAGACCCCTGCTCTAAACTCATTCATGAACATTCCCTTGCCTGTCTTGAGGCCATTTTTATGTATGAAGTTATAATATTACTAATTAGTATTTTATTGTACTTTTCATACTGCCTTGTGTCTGACTAAAGTTGTGCTAAAGCACTATAAGTGGTTCTTTGGCTCATAATCATATAGAGGAACCTCTTTTGGTGCTACAGTATCCTCTGGTCCTGGACCCACCAGGGGACCAAATGGACCAAATGGACCCTGACAGACAAATGGACCCTGACAGACAAATACATATTAATTTGGGTCCTTCATTATTGCTTAAACAATAATTAAAACATTAGGAAACAAGCCCAAATAAGCAACTACACTACACAAAAAATAAGCCCAAAAAATCGCACTCCGCAACTACCAATATTTACAAGCAACTTTACAGAAAAACAAGCCCAAATGTCGCTTATAATAAGCAGACATGGCAACACTGAGGCTAGACTCTCCACTCCATACACAATATATATATTAATAGCCAGTAGCCACTGTGTAGCTAAATCAATGCACTATGAGCTACTACTGCATTGACTGCACTTCTCACAGTCAGTGTTAATGCTAAAGTATTTCACTTCATTTACAATGTTTCTTATGCTCTAAACCTTTTGCCTATAACCACATTTAAAACGACATAGACATAAAATAAATATGAACAACTGATTGAAATGCATAAATAGTTCATTAAAATCACAAACAATTCATTAAAGATACACAAGTAATTCATAAATACAAAATTGACAAATAAGGGTTAGAATGGAAATGGTTTGATATTGTTTAGAGTCAATAGTAAAACTGTATCTGTAGGAAAAAACATCCATTTAAGGCAGGAAGGTGACATTACTTCCCCTTTAAGAACACACTGTGTGTGGAGGCTGTTATTAATGAAGCTGAAGAGACAGAGAAAGTAAATAAATTGATCACAGAAAATGAAAAAAAAAATGTTTTAAAGAAAAAAAACATGTGTCTAACACCTTTGTGAAGAGTTTGGTCAGACTAAGGAGCAGCACCCACCCAGTTAGTGTTTGTGTTTCTACAGAACAAGTGTTTTGGTGAGTTAAAACTAATTCATTGATCCCTGCACAACATGTCTGTGTTTGCATTTTTAAATGTACAAACGTTTTGGATTATTTTGAAGAGTACAAGAGTGTATTGTCTAATTTTTTTATGGCAAGATGTCAATATTTATTCATGAAATACTAAGCTGTGTATTGTGTAATACAGCTGAGCTGGGCAGCCAGGTGACAGCAATCAGCCATCCATTTGGGTGTAGGTGTGTCCTCTCAGTGTTGTTCATTACTGCCCTCTTGTGTTTACTTGGGGTAATTCTGTTCATACGGTATAGTCCAGTTATAATATAGCTTATACAGTCATTTGAGATAATCTGCTCCAGAGCCATATTAAGTATTATAGTGACGTGTCCTTCTGGTAGTCTAACCTCCATAAGTAATGCACTTTTGCTTTTAACTTAAAAATATTATTTAATCATTGTGACGATATGTATTGCCTGGTTACAATTTTAGGTTTAAACACGTAGGCCCTATTCAAATTCTTTCTCAAATAGCCGATTTACAGGCTCAAAATGCAATGGTTGTGAGAGATTGTAGATCAGCAATTTTTTAACATTTGTGAGAATATTTGAACATTTTGTGAAAATGTTCACTACAAATAGTTACCATCAGCATAATCCTATATCAGAATTGGCTTAAGGGAGGACAGGCAGGCTCATGTCACCATGACTCTGCCATAACCATATAAGGAGTTCCCAATGCAGCTACGTCCAAATATGGAGTGTGTTGTCTAATCTCAATGTGTCGTCATAATAAGTCAGCTCCATATATGGGCACAAAAGGGGACATGCCCATATATGGGCATATACTGATATTAGGGATCTCCATATAGGCCTATGGGCATAAAAGGGGTGTGCCCATATATGGGCATATCAGTCGGATCGGAGGTGCGATGTAGGTATGAGGGCCGTGTAGCGGCCCGAACCTCTAGTGACGGAAAAGAATAGCCAAATACAATCAAGTTCATATATAAAAAAAAAATATGCAAAAATCAGCCTCATGGTGGCGCTATAAAAGGCCAATGTGAAACATTGATTATCTGCAACGGTCTACAAGCTATAGAGAGGCTATTTGCACAATGTTTACCTTTTGGGGGCGGGGGGATTATTTCTCTAAATTGTGCCCAGAATATGGACGCCGAGATAAGAGTGGGGAATAGGCTGCCTGTTAAAGCCATTCCAGGATTTGTCTGCTGCAGAAATTCAGAATGCATGATCACCCACTGACGCACATACATGTCTTTAGCCAACTTGGATGAATGAATCCAAACTTCTTTCATTTCAATGAAAGAGAGAACAGCAGAGAAATAATCCACTAGGTCGACATAGAACGGCACTCGCACTGGCAGTGATCTACCATGTCCATGTGATGTTAACTTGCCAATAACATTAGTTTCGTCAGGAGAGTCAAGTGTCATCAAAATTCAGCGGATCCAGCAGAGCCACTTATAGAGAAAAACGTGTGCAAATGAGAATGTTACGTTTTAAATGCCAGATTAAATCACAGACAAGACAACAAAGATTGTGTGAAAGTAGCACAACTGTTAATCTTTCCCACAGCTGCGGGAAGTCTGCGCAAATTGGCGTTGCCAGGGAAACCGTTTGTATATGTGACATCAGACCAGACTTTAAAAGCTGCAGAATCAGCGTAGTCAACAAACAGTGTGTGTATGTGTGATGTCACGCCCAGAGGGCCCGGGGGCGTGGCTGAGAGAACTGACTATAAAATGCACTTGCAGGGCTGAAGATGTCAGCATTTGAACTATACAGAGGAACGGAGGAGGAAAGGTCACTGGTTGGTTGGCCACCAAGTTGATTATGGATCATTTGAGAATCCAGCAGCAGGTCCAGCCTGTCAAGGTGGAAAAGGAGCCTTTTGAGAGGGTTTACCAGATGGGCTCGGTGCTCTGCAAAGGGGGATTTGGCACTGTGTACGCGGGCAGCAGGATATCCGACGGCACCCCAGTCGCAGTGAAACACGTCTCCAAGAAAATGGTGTACCACTGGGGCACGATCGCTGACGGCTCCACGGTGCCCCTGGAGGTCCTGCTCCTGAACAAAGTGAGCGCCACGGGGTTCCGCGGGGTCATCCGCCTGCTGGACTACTACGAGCAGCCCGACCGCTGGCTCATCGTCATGGAGCGGCCGGAGCCGTCCAAGGACCTGTTCGACTTCGTCACCGAGCGGGGCCACCTGGACGAGGACACGGCCCGGGGCTTCCTCCACCAGGTGCTGGAGGCGGTCGGGCACTGCCACGCCTGTGACGTGGTGCACAGGGACATCAAGGACGAGAACCTGCTGGTGGACCTCCGCACCGGGGAGCTCAAGCTGCTCGACTTTGGCGGCGCGGCGGTCCTCAAGGACACCGTGTACACGGATTCCGGCGGCACGCCGCAGTACAACCCGCCCGAGGCCATCCGCCACGGTAGATACCACGGCCGCTCGGCGACGGTGTGGACGCTGGGCGCGCTGCTGTACAGCATGGTGTTCGGGAACTGCCCGTTCGAGTTGGACGAGGAGATCCTCAGGGGAGAGCTGCACTTCAGAAGGAGGGTTTCTCCCGAGTGCCAGGATTTGATGAAGTGGTGCATGGCTCCGAGACCCTTTGACCGGCCCACGCTGGAGCAGATCTACGACCATGCCTGGATGCGGGCCGGCGCTGTCATCGTCCCCTCCTCCGAATCGGCAGAGTCCTCACAGGAGGAGTAATGAGCGGCGTGCCTGTCACAGACATGCGCAGAGCAAGTTCTGTCAGGGAACTCAGTGCAGTTGTTGGTGGCCTGCCATTGGACCGCATCAGCTCCACGTTCACATCCACTCATCCACTCATCCACTCACAGTCATTTCATTCTCAGACCGCTCTATTAAAGCTGGAAGTCTGCACTTCTCATCCTGCTGGTTTTTGCTGCACACTGCTGCTGCTGCGCTGCTGTTCATGACTGTGCTAAATTGCTGCTCACCCTTCACCACCCCAGCTACCACCTGTCGTTTTGGATCTGCTGTTTATGTACGGGGGATTCGGGGGTCCCTATGGTTGGGAAATGTTCTTTATCAGAGTACCTAAAAGCAGATCCAATTAATTGCCAAACCATAATAAATATATTGCTAATTTTATATTCAATAAATATATCTTAGCCCCGCCTCCTCCATATGAAGAGACACTGATGGGGGGAGGGGGGTCTGGTGTTCATAGACTCAGATTCACAGACTTGATGAAAAGGCCCTCAGCATCCTCTTTACAAAGCCCTCCCCTGTCAGCAGAACCTATACGTCTGCTGGTCCCGTTGAAACAGCCCTGTTTTATATTCCTCGTTTTGTAAGGGATTTATGTTCTTTCATTATTTTATTTTTTGTAAGGGATTATTTATAATTTGTTCAAAAACGAAATAGGATATTTGTAGTAATTTTCTTTTCTTTTTGAACAAATTATAAAATCATAAAAAGAAAAGAGTTATTATTGTAGCCTTTTTCCTTTTTCGAATGAATTATGAATAATTATCATAAGATTGCTGGACTGTGTGCCATCATGTAATCCCTTCAACACTCAAATTAACCAGGATAGTTTGCTGAGATAAGATAATAACTGTCAGTAACGTTGTCCATCATGCAGCTCTCAACTGAGCAGTTAGATTTGTATTGTTATAAAAAACTGCACATTCAACCATTCAACTTTTCATTCATGCATCTTCTCATAAGAAATATAATTGAAACAAGATGCTTCTAACGACTTATACCATATATATATATATATATATATATATATATATATATATATATATATTATATAATATATCTACAAGCTCACAATGTGTCGCAAATGCTACGTATTGTGAGGTTGTAGATGTAGAGGTTGTAGATCTGCTATTGTTACAGAAGGTTTTTACTAGTTTACTATATTCTGCCATTAGTTTAGTCTATCTTTCACAGTGTGACAAATTGTTCTAGTCATATTTTAGTTAATTAATTAGTCTACTCTAATACTTATATACTGCCCTTTATGCCATCTGGCATGTAGGGCAACAACAAAATATTTCCACTCCTGTCTGTTCAGGGACAGCATACTCTAATTGCAAAATTACTCTTCAGATGATGGTAGCCACTGTCAATGTCAGGGTAAAGGATAAAGGATAATAATATAATATAATGTATTTGGGTAAAGTGATGATAATGTAATGTATTTAATATAATAATAATATAATATAATGTATTTGGGTAAAGTGATGATAATATAATGTATTTAATATAATAATAATATAATATAATCCTGAAACAAGAGGACATTTTGACCATAGAATAGAATAAAAAACAGAGGTTATGGCGTCTCTAATTCTATTCTATGGACTTTGTCGCCCTCTAGTGGACAAACTCTACTCTCGTCTACTCTAGGTATATTATTTATTACTATGACGCAGTGACTCAACAAAAACTATTTATGGATATTTAGTCCATTTAATCATTTTAGAAACAGCATCATCATAATAAGATGATGATTTGTATTGTTGATTCCTCCTCCACTCATTTGTTTTGAGCATAAAGCAGCTGCTAGCTGCTAGCTAGCCGCTAGCTGCACATAAACAGACCTTAGGGCTACACTACATTTAAGAACTACATGTTCCATCCACCATGGGTGGCTAAAAAAACTACAATCGATTACTACATTTCCCATACACCATGGGTAGCGATGAGGACTACATTTAAAGAACTACATTTTCCATCGACAATGGGTAGTTAGAAAAACTACAATCGAGTACTACATTTCCCATACACCAACATGGGTAGCTGTGTGGACTACATGTAAGGAACTACATTTCCCAGCCACCATGGATGACTAGAAGAACTACACTAGAATGGACTACATTTCCCACACACCTAAGTGTCATGCTTCACATAGAATGCCACATGAATGCTTCCGTTTTCTCTTCAAAATAAAACACTTGCCGTGTCAAGCCTCACACAGAACGCAACGCGAGTGCTTCCGCTCATTTTTTCAAAAAATACAACCATTTTAACGCTTACAAATACAAATACTACGACGGTGTCGCGCGCCGAAAATAGCCGATCTACAAGCTCACAATGAGTCTCATTGTGAGCTTGTAGATTTGAACAGCTTCATGTAGAAACCAGCGCCATGTTGCGTCATCTCGTGTTTAATATTTTGATGATTAAAGTGATTTATTGACGACCTCCACTTGTATTTACTCATTATGTCCACACGAGGGCGACAAAGGCCCTTGAATACAACCAGATGAACGGAGTCAGAAGTGTTGTAGACATGAACACATTGTTACATTTATAACATTATTAGTTCAATGGATTTACATTAATGTTGTTTTTACAGTTAGTTAGTTAGTTGGTAATATAATGTATTTAATATAATAATAATAATAATAATAATAATAATAATAATAATATAATGTATTTGGGTAAAGTGATGATAATATAATGTATTTAATATTATAATAATCCTATCCTATCCTACTACTTTAATTGAAATGACCTCCAAAATATGTCCGGGGTTGCTCAACACACGATCACTCCATTTGCCCCGAAACCAGAGCTCTGGCTATAATATAGGCTTCTATATAGTTTAAGTAGCCACTTAAACTATATAAGTAGCCACTTAAACTTATACTTGTATTGCATGAATAGTCTTTGACTCAGGTACATACTGTAACTTGGCATGTGGAGTCATAACTTGGGGGACTAATGAGTCAAATGAAACAACAATTTACAGTAATCAAGAACGGTATTAATAAGCCCATCAGGTGTCAGAACTATACCAGATTAAAAGTCACTTGCACACTTGTTGTTCCAACACAGCAAGCGAACAACATCTAAACCATGTTTGATCTTCCTCAGGTGAAAATAATTAAAGTCACCCCTGACCCTTATGTAGGATACTGATGACATCAGGGACCTCCATATATGGGCATGAAAAGGGACCAGGACTGACAGATACAGAGATCTCCATATATGGCCATACTTCTGTTCTGTAGCCCAGGAACTGCACAAATTAGCAGGTAACGTAGTATAGGGCCTGCGAGGCCGCTTTGATTTCAGCGCAGCTCGAGGCTACAAGCTCACAAACAAGCTTGCAGATTAACACAGATCTGCTTTCTTTTCGGCCCACGAAACCATCGTAGACGGCGTATAAATTAAGAGTAGACATTTTTCACCAGAGTGACTGCCTATGACTGCCTATGTAGAGGTTAAAGTCAGGTGGCGCTGCATTGATTTGAATAGTCATTTGAAGTCAATCAGGAACGAGGTAACAAAGATATATTTAAGATCTGCACACCTGCTCAGCGTGCAGCGGTTTAGCTCAATCGATAGTGACCTTGAACGGGAGAGAACAAGAGCAGACTCACTAGGTTAGTTATACAGTATATTCTTTGTCAGTGTGACATACATAGATTAAATCATCTACACATTTCCAGCTATTTAGTAAATCAATGTCAGCACAGTTGACGAGGACGAGGAAGATGAGAGGCCCAAGTTGTGCACCGTGGGCCATTCCCCCGTTAAGCTCTGCCCAGTTGGAGTGGTGATAAGGGATTTTATGCCATTGCTCATGTTTGATATTTCTTTATGGCAGTGTTGATTTTCACAGCAAATTTTGTTTTGTTTTGGTCAGACTTTTGAATAAAATTCAATTTATTTTTTGTCATATTTTACTCAACTGAAGTGTTTTAGTTTTTGTCTAGTTTTAGTCGACTAAATCTACAGTTGATTTAGTCGACTAAAATGTAATTTGGCGGTGCCTTGATGCCGTCGTAGTGGCTGATTTTACACTTGGTTGAATGCTGAAAATAGCCGATCTACAAGCTCACAACGTGGCGTGCTGCGGTGCGTTGTGAGCTTGTAGATCTGCTATTTTCAGAGCGAAACACCCGAGCGCAACCAAACAAAAAATGACTTGTCTTTTAGTTCTACTGGATCTCTTCTCCACTAGATCCCTCACTAACATTTTAATCTAGTTTTTATTTGTTGACGGAATTGTCAATATATTTAGTCATAGTTTTAGTCATCATAGAGTGAAAATAGTTTTTATTTAGTTTTCATCAGTGAAAAAAGGTAGTCGACGAACATGTTTCGTCATAGTTTTAGTCGACGAAAGCAACACTGCTTTATGTTGGGAAGAAGTAATCAAAGCCAGTCGGTGTCAAGTGGTTTGTAGAAAGCATTTGTCTTGCAGGCTGTGTCTCTGGCCACATATACCTCACTGCATGTGTGAGAGTAGCAATCCATTTCCCAAACTGGAAATAAATGTTAGAGGCACGAGCACAGGCCTGAATGGTGTCAAAACTTGGTTCATCAGGAACACAGAACTCCACTGTGTTCAACTGTCACACAATGCAGAAAGTCCAGATTAGCTGCTGTAGACTCAGATTCAGATTAATTGTATTTGTCATATTCCCTGTGTACTTGCATACTGTACAAAGACAATGAAATGCTGAAACACTGAGGTAGTGTGGGGCAGAGGAGGGCTTGCAGAGCGATTCACTTTCTTAAATGGGGAAGATGCTAGTCGTTTGGTGTAAGTCTTGCAGGGGTCATCCCTCATCTAAAGACGTCCACACACTGTCTACCATGTCATTCATTTCATCAGCTATACTGTCCGAGCTGGCTGCCCTCTGTGTCACCCTATGAAGACAAGTCAACTAGGTTAGACACAAAGCTGACTTGCCTATGGGGCCTCCCAATGTCCTAATCTATTAGTATGGGGCCTCCCAATGTCCTAATGTATTATGGGGCCATCTCATTCACAACGATTCTGTTTCTTGACCAGCAGGTGGCAGTAGTAGCAGCTGCTACAATATATAAGATATGTACAAGTACATGCCTTTCCCCCCTTTCTTCTCCCAAGTTTTGGTTGTATGGGCCAACATTTGGACAAAAAGTAAGACTTGACACCAGGACATATACATTTGCAAAAGGCCAGACGGAAGGTGAACAAGCTAATGTATGGTCCACCCATTGATTGTATAAAACAGGACCCATTGAAGAAGATTCAGAATAATTAAATTGACAACCAAATGGTTCACATAGAAAATAATGACAAACATTTTCAAGACGGCAACTGTGGATGTAGCTTTTCCAAGTCATTTAATCAAACCGCAACCAAATCATCAAGACATTGATTGGATGATTTGGTTTTTGACCTTTTTAAGAGAATTGTACAAGATTGTCAAATACAACCAATTACATAGAACAATACCTAACATTTGCATGAACTAAATGTGATTAAACAAAAATGTACAAAATAATTGGCATCAAAATATACTTACAGTACCAGGGTACTCAAATTCTTTGAAAATTGTCAAGCTTGTTAAATAGCAGATCTACAAGCTCACAACGTGGCACACTGTAGATCGGCTTTTTTCGAATAGTCGAAGTATGATGTAGGACTTAAGTGGCTAATGTATGTTTTGTATTAATAATAAAACCTGAAAAGCAACAAGTGACCAAAGCTGTCAAATGCTGTAATTGTAGTGGAGTAAAAAGTACAACATCTGGCTCTGAGATGTAGTGTAGTAGAAGTAGAAGTAACAAAACTTTGATAGAAAATTACAGCATAGCAAAATGTAGTGTTTTTGGACTGCCAGGCAAGTTTAAACATCTGCAAGTTGATTTTCATACTGTACTGGAATAGGCTCTGTGTATAACTGTAGTTCCAGGTTTCCGGAAGGTGGCATACCCCGTCTCCTGTTCCGATTCAGTGTCCCATAACTTGGTACTGCAGCAGATTTGAACAGGAAAGACAAATAACACTTCTGTGTGTGTGTTCCTGTTCAAATATGCTGGCGAGACAAATATCAAATGAAGCTATGTATGGGAAACTTAACTGGAAACTGGTATTATGGCACCTTCTGGAAGCCCAGGACTACAGTTATGCACAGAGCATTTTACAGTCGTATCTAACGAACCACCTGTATGCTTTGGTAAATGGACACAGCAGTAATGTCATGTGTACGATGATAATCAAAAGCTAAACATGTCAGAACACTGGACTGGTTTGGTCCTTAAACACTGTGATGACCCTGTAACTGCACAGCACTCCTGTTCTAGTTGACAGATATCCATGTTGCAACAGCTGCGCGTCCTCTTTCTTTTTTATCGCTTTTCCCAACAGAACAGGAGTTTTATTAAAGCAATGTTGAACTTTGGCAGAACCGTGAGCGTACTGTATACAATAGCTACCTGTATATATGTACGTCACAATATTGTCCATCATCTTTATGCTGCTTTTGTGCCAAACCAGAAGTAGTGATTTTGTGACCTCTCACTGAATGGCAACAAACCCAAACAAGATTCTGCCAATACATTAACCACTTAAGTCCCATACACTTTGACATACGACCAATTGCAAAAATAGCTGCATCTACAAGTTCACAACGTGTTGCATCGTGATGCGATATGAGTTGTAAATTAGCTATTTAGACATTTTCCAAAAATCGATATAGGTCAGCAATATCGGTGTAATATATATCTATTTTACCAACCGGCAGTTTGCTAACAAACTGCAGATTTTGACAGGGTGATATAAAGGCATTTCTCCAGTGCAAAATATATATATATATATATATATATATATATATATGTCACCAATATCACTGTAAAATCTATTTTGCCAACTGCCAGTTGGCAAAATAGGTGGGAAAATAATTGCATACCAGGACTGGTCTTGTATCATACGCAGGTATAGCTGCATAACCAACATTCAAGTGGCTTTATGTTCAGGTATTTTAGCTATTTGTCTTCAGCAGAAGTAAATAGGGCTTCAGTGGTTTATGTGTGCATACATAGCATCTGAACAGTGTTACAGTACAGTAACCTGTATCTGAACAGTGTTACAGTACAGTAACCTGTATCTGAACAGTGTTACAGTACAGTAACCTGTATCTGAACAGTGTTACAGTACAGTAACCTGTATCTGAACAGTGTTACAGTACAGTAACCTGTATCTTAATAGTGTTACAGTACAGTAACCTGTATCTTAACAGTGTTACAGTACAGTAACCTGTATCTTAACAGTGTTACAGTACAGTAACCTGGCCGTTTCAAGTATAGACACAGTCAAAACGAGACAGAGTTCCACCTCTCTGGAGGTCTTAGGTTGTCAAAGGTCAATGCAGGATGCGGTGGAGGTATCTCTCTGGGTCTTTCTCTCTCCCTCTCCTTAACCCTGCCCTGGATGGTCTCTCGGCGGTCCCCGCTGGTCCCTGACCGTCTGTGGCCCCTGCACCTCCTCCCTGCGTCCATGCTTGTGGCTCTGGGCTGCCGTGTCCTCCTCCCTCTGAGGTGCTCTCCTCCACGGGGGCCTTAGCCTGGCTGCTTGGCGAAACGTCACCGCCGATCCTGAACAACAGAGAGACTTATTTCAACCTTATTGTAATCAAGAGGCTTTAAAAGCCACTGAGTTCAGGGCAGGTATATGGAACTCAAAGCCGCTGAATGGAACAATCTAACCCTGACATTGAGTTCAATATACCTGCCCTGAACTAATATACCTGCCCTGAACTAATATACCTGCCCTGAACTCAGTGGAACACAAAGCCGCTGGATGGAACAATCTAAGCTTAACATTATGTTCGCAATTTCATGAGGTTTACGTAAGTTTTCTGAAGATCTCACGTATTTGCTTGGCTTACTCAGCAGGCATGTGTGTGTGTGTGTGTGTGTGTGTGTGTGTGTGTGTGTGTGTGTGTGTGTGTGTGTGTGTGTGTGTGTGTGTGTGTGTGTGTGTGTGTGTGTGTGTGTGTGTGTGTGTGTGTGTGATTCTAATTCTAATTAGAATTCTGCATGCATGAGCATGCAGAAGCTTGCTAGGGCTGTCAACGATTACAAACTTAAGTTTAACGATTTTAATTGTGTGTTTGGCATTGAACATTGGAACGAATTATTTAATCATTTTATACATTTGAAAATAGCAGAACTAGCCGATCTACAAGCTTACAATGCATCACAAAGTGACATGTTGTAAGCTTGTAGATCTGCTATTTCTGCTTTTTTTTAATATATATTTGAAAATGTGTGAATCATTTTCAACATGGAAACAATTATGATTATGCTAAAATAATTGTGACAGGCATAAAGCTTGGATGCACAATCAGTCATGGACCCTCCCAGGCCAGCGTTTCTACCTGAGGTGATTGAAGGCTTGCATCCAGCGTGAGCCCAGTGCGTCTCTCCCCCCCCCCACGGCTCTGAGGCCCCGCCGCCGGCTCCGGGCCCTCAGCCCTATCAGCGCCTGGGCCAGCTCGGCCTCGTCCCCGTGGCCCCAGACCAGCTGGGCCCTCTGCTCGGCGTCCTGGTCCCCCGCCGCTCGGAACAGCCTCTGGAGCTGCCACAGGTTCACGCCGCCGAAGATGTTCCCCGAGCCGGCCTTCCTGCCTCTCCGCTCGGCGGCCAGGCGCCACGTCACCACGGCGGCGGGGGGGCCCGCCACCACCGAGGAGGACGGGTGAGAAGAGGCCTGGTGGGGGTCCATCGTCCAGAACCAACGCACTGGCTCTGCTCTGCTGGGGAGTGAGTGAAGCTACATAAAGACATTTTAAGAGGAGGTTAGTAGGTTTTGTTCATCATTGATAAGAACGGCTGAATGGACCTCCCAAGCTCACAATGAGGTTGGAGGTCAAAAGGGGGTGGAGCCTGGAGTCAGCAAAACCAGCTAACTCCACCCCCCTTTGGTGGAGTTAGCTGGTTTAGCAGAAAGTTTGAGGATCCAATGGAGTAGAGACACACGGCCGGAAGCGGAAGGCCTACAAATCCACGCCCACTTTTGACACTCGGGGTCCGTTAGAACGATGAACTGCAGCTCTCAATGCAATCTCTATAGGCGGCTTTCCATATACATGGACTTACCTAGCCCCACCCCACACCGCCCACCACAGCAACGGTTTCCACTACAATTAAGTGGGTAGAGTGGTGTGTAAGTGGTACTAAACTGGTGCCTAAAAAGTACCCAGTCTTGGGTAGGTCTGAGCTGGGCTAAGCGGGGCTAAAGCTGTGACTGCTACTGATTGGTCGGCTCACAGCTGTGTCTGTCCACTCAGGTCTCTGTAAAATGTAAACACTACGGTAGCAGTGTTGCCATGTCCACTTATTATAAGCGACATTGGGCTTATGTTTCTGTAAAGTTGCTTGTAAATATTGGTAGTACTTTTACTCCACTACAATTATCTGAAAACGTATTAGTTACTAGTTACTAGTTACTTTTCAGATATAAATGATTACATTATAAAACATACATTAACCACTTAAGCCCTATTTTATACATAGGCTATTTGAAAATAGCCGATCTACAAGCTCACAACGTATTTTCAAACATTTTAGTACTTACTTTTGGTACCTTAAGTACATTTTGATACCAATAGTTTTTGTACTTTTACTCAAGTAATTCCAGACTTTCACTTGTAGATGCTTCTACATTGCAGTATTGATACTTTTACTTAAGTAAAACATTTGAGTACTTTTTCCACCACTGCTTGTTTCTAAAATGTAGTTGATTATTTGGGGCTTGTTTCCATATGTTGTTGAAACCAGTGGTCCTTAAACATTTTCATGTCAAGGACCCCCAAATTAATATGTATTTGTCAACATTATATATGTATATATATTTTTTAATTAGCAGATGCACACACTCACAATGCGTCGCATCGCTACGCGTTGTGAGTTTGTAGATCTGCTATTTTCAAATAGCCGTAGATAGTCGCTTCTTTTGGGATTGTTTTCATAGACCTGATTGCTTATTTTTCTCTGCTAAACCTGGCAACAATGAATGTGCGACGATACACGCTAATAATGTTTTTTATATAAGTGATGGCAACGTGTTTAGACACCACACAGGTCTTCCCAACAATAGCGAAAATTTAAGTCAGGGTGAACATGGCCAAATAATAACTTAAGAGCCAAACTAGCTCTGAGGAAGAACGCTAGCATTTAGGCTAACCCTGTAGCCTGAGGCTAAGTTGGTGTGTTAAAGAAAGGGGCGTTGATTTCCTTCGGGAGGGGAGGGGAGGGTGGGGATTTTGTGAGTGGGGACTTTTGTGCAATGGAAACGCAAGACATTTTGAAGCGGTGCGGTGCGGTTCTGGACTGTACTGGACAGTGTCGTGCTTAAGCTGTGATGGAAAAGCGGCATTGTAAAATACCGTCATTTCACTGGTTAACTACTGAGGCTGTAGCGATTTTTTTTGTGTTCTAATAATCTGTCCCATTTGTTTAATTTGTCCTTTTTAATGTCCCATATCTTTCATCTCGATATACTACCCACAATATACTATAATATACTCCATCAGTATGTCAAAACCGCTAGCATCGGAGATCCAGACTTTAAGTGGTCGCATGGTATATACGTCACGGACGCATCCCTTGAGGTTTTCAATACCCAGAAAACTGGCGAAAGTGGCCGTTTTCAATAGGTTTTGGTCATTATCTCTGGAACAGAAGGTCCAATCTGCTCAGTTCAAAGCTTGTTGGATGCGTGACTTTGAGGACATTAAGCACGCAATGACACATTATCTGGTTATGTTTTTTTTTAGGGGAGGCGAGATCTTAGTTGGGCAGGCGACCGCCTCTCCTGCCTCTACAGTGGGTACGCCACTGGTCGGCGCTTGTAAAGACAGTGATGTCACTGAAATGCGACAACTTGTCTGTCTGCTGTCTACCCTCTGCTGTGTTAGCATTATGGGTAACTCGTTAAAGTGGCAAATTAAATGTGAAACACATCAACTATTAAGAAAACAAGAAGATATGTTGACAAAGACACTCCATACATTTGGAAACATATTTTTATTTAAATCAATATCGTCTTCAGTTAATGCAGGATAATTTTAAAAGTAGGCTAACTTTCATATCCTCTCATAGGGAATGCATTGGCAGCTGCAGTTCATCGTTCTAACGGACCTCGAGTAGCGGCGCTGTCTCAAAAGTGGGCGTGAAATTTGTAGTCCCCGTGTGTCTCTATGGAGTTAGCTGGTTTTGTCAGAAGCGCTTTTTAATACTTTTCATTGGTTCAATATTTTTAACCAACGCACAGACGTAAAGGGTGTTCAATGGCCCTGATTTATGAAAAAATAAATAAAAGCTGAAAAACGGAGTTAGCTGGTTTCTGCCAGACAGCGACGATATGCTGTTGGTACCACTTTCAACCTTGCATCAAAAAACAAAAACAAAAACTGTCCACAATTGCCACAATAGCAGATCTACAAGCTCACAGCGTGCTGTGCGCTTGTAGGGCTGCAATTTTCGCTGTTCGCCTTAAGACAAAGCATATAGGGTTGATAGTAAGTGGTGATGAATACAAGTATAAATGCTAGTAGAATTCTTCCACCCCAACGCGGTCAGGACAACAAGCCTTTTCATGGAAGATGAACGACCACATATATATTTCATGGAAAATCTGACTTGTACGTTTGATGGTGTAGGTGAGTCTCAATTTTTAGAACAGGACTACAGGTTGAGAGAGAGGGAAGTTATAGTGTAACTAACTATTATGCAACAACAGCATGATAGATGTAAATGTATGACAGAGGAGGAGATAGCTAATTGTTGCTGGGAAAAACCTACTGTATACAGTAGTCACAGAGTGACTATCTGCTCCATCTCTCTGCTCTGATTCTTTAATCCTACTTTAAATTAGGAACTAGGAGAGCTGTGCTTTAAAGCCCATTAAACTGCAGATGGTTGCTTGCTCTCTTGTTGGTTTACGTTACAATGTAACATAACAATGTAACGGTTACATGGTTTGAAGTGGGACGGTGACAGACCGGTGTTTGCCGAATAACTAGGATAGTGATTGCTGTTTTTTCTGGTCATGTGGGTCAACAGCTGTTGGACTACAACAGCTCTAACTAATTTAGGGTCAGGTAGATTATCATGCTTTCTTCTTGTGACCCCGCAGGCCTATTCACCTGTTTCTTGGCTGTGTGTTTTCCACTTCCTGTCGGATTTCATTGGATATCATTAGTCATCTGACCGGTTTCATTGGATTTCATTGGATCAAAAGACAGGAAGTGGAACACAGTGAAAAGCCTAGGAAACAGGTGGATAGATTTGACAAAAATCAAGATCACTGCAACTAATTAAGAGTTGCAGATTGCATCTCAAACTGGTTTACGACGGACTTTCATTAACTTCGATTTGGTTTGACATGTGTAAAGGCTTTAGATCAACCTTTTTGACATGAAGTGCCATGTTTTCATTTTCTTGATAGTAAGTGTCAAAATTAAGTTTAATTATGACACCACATCAAAAATGTAATATTATAATATCTGATTTTGAATGACCATAGGCTATACATAACCTTCAGAAATATGTTCTTTCACATCAGGATGTAATGATCATTAGACTCAATGGAGCAATAACCCACCTATCTCCCACACTCCCTCCTCAGTCAAAGTTTGAATGAATGTAGAATTATGTGCAGGATTTCATTTGTATATAGATGTGAGGAGACTTAACCCTTGTGTCACGTTTTGATTTGAGCTAAAAAGCATTATTTTACACTTTGGCTATTCAAAAATAGCAGATATACAAGCTCATAGCTTGTAGATCTGCTATTTTTGAGAAATCGTAAAAATGTGTGCAAATCTTTGATTATTTTTTTTTTCAAGCAAACATTTGTAACTCAAATCTTGGCTTCTGGGGGTCCCTGGAACAACATATTTTGAGATGGGGGTCCGCGGCCAAATACATATACATTTTGGGGTCCTTGACATGAAAAAGTTTGAGCACCACTGACATAGTAACATAAGTTTTTTCAAAAAACAGTTTTTAGAAGACATTCTAATAATAACAGACATTTTATAGAAGGTCTTAATGGGTTGATTTAACCGACTAAACCCTTTTTTGAATTTTTCATTTGAAATGAAAAAACCTCTCACTCACACACGTGTGCCAGGGTGCCAGTGATCGCCCTCTCCCTCTGCCAATGTTGGCACCCGTTGCCCTAGCCCTGTTTTAGATTATTGCTGCTATTTTGTTTCAAAAAGCTTTTGAAGCTACCCTTACCTGCATGGCTTATAACGATTTATACACAGAAAATGAACATTTAAATATTGTGTAAGCTAGTCTTCCATGTTGTAATGTGAGAGACACGGCTCTGTTTGTTTACACATGATTTCTTCTTAGTTGTGATGGTATTTATTTGACACTTGCTTTGGCAATATATAAAACCAATGTTTTCTCCTGCCAATAGAGCTCCTTTAAATTGAATTGGATTATTGACTAACCCCATCTGTGACCTCCCTATGGGGGGGGGGGGGGGCAACATTATTGACATGAGTTTGTGCAGTGGTGTAAAGTAACTAAGTACATTTACTCAAGTACTGTACTTAAGTAAAATGTTAAGGTCTTTTTTTTTTTTACTTTACTGGAGTATTTTTTCAGTACTTTTACTTCTACTCCACTACATCTCAGAGGCAAATATAGTACTTTTTACTCCACTACAATTATTTGACAACTTTAGTTACTAGTTACTTTGTAGATTTTGATTATTATTACAAAACATACATTAACCACTTCAGCCCTATATACATTTCGGCCATCTGAAAATAGCAGATCTACAAGCTCACAATGCGTCGCCATGCGACACATTGTGAGCTTGTAGATCTGCTATTTTCAAAATATTTTCATACATTTGAAAACTTGATACATCAGCTATATTTGAAAATAGCAGATCTACAAGCATCTGCATATACCTTGAAAAACAATGTGAGTACCTTTTTCCACCACTGCCTATTCTCAACCCTCTGCATGCTATATTATATTATATTATATTATATTATATTATATTATATTATATTATATTATATTATATTATATTATATTATGCAGCATGACATAATATTCGGGTCAAATCGGAACATGTCTGTATTAAGTATTGGTATCAAAATGTACTTACAGTACCAAAAGTAAATGTACTCATTACGCAGAAGGTCCCGTTTCACAAGTTTTCAAATGTATAAAAATCTTGTGAAAATAGAAGATCTACAAGCTCACAATGAGTCAAGATCGGCTATTTTCAAATGGCCTAAATATATATGTCTGAGTGAAGTGGTTCATGTTTTGTAATAACAATCAAAATCTACAAAGTAACTAGTAACTAAAGTTTTCAAATAATTGTAGTGGAGTAAAAGTACAATATCTGCCTCTGAGATGTAGTGGAGAAGAAGTAAAAGTATAAACAAATGGAATTGCCCCAGTAAAGTAAAAATACCTCAACATTGTACTTGAAGCACAGTACTTGAGTAAATGTACTCAGTTACTTTACACTGGTCACGCGAGGACTCGACGTAATAACAGATGAATCAGTAACAACATGAGACAGAGAGAAAATGTAATAGATGATAGACTTACCTCCTTCTAAAGGAACTTCTATGATAAAGGAACAGATCTCTCCTACAGCATTGTTCTTATACACGTTATAACGTTACTCTCGTCTATGTGTGTGTGTGTGTGTGTGTGTGTGTGTGTGTGTGTGTGTGTGTGTGTGTGTGTGTATGTGTGTGTATGTGCTAAAGGTGAGTGTGTGCGACAGACAGAGTGTGAGTCCACTATCATGACCTGTAATCTGATCCGGACTGGCGGGTGTCCGTTACCACGGGCGACCAACTGGCCAATGAGAGCGCTCACACCGTCCGTTCCCTCCCCCTTTGTGGGCGGACACGGACTTTATCCCCGCTGACTTCCACCAATCACCGGGGGGGCTGGGAGGGCTTTGCTCCGCCCCTCGGCCACGTATGTATGCCCGCTGAGTGTCCCGTGCCGAGAAGAATAGCCCAGATCTACAAGCTCTCAACGCGTCGCGTTGCGACGCGTTGAGAGCTTGTAGATCTGGGCTGTTCTTGAGTCGGCCCGGCGGAGTGGAGGGAGGAGGGAGGAGGGTAATAATCCATTGACGTCAATCGGGACAGAGGAGGGAATCGAGCCTCCCGGCGGGGAGTCCCGCGTCAGGCTGCATGTCCTCCATGTATGTGACGTCACAACATGTCCCTGTGAGCAGTGGTGGAAAAAGTACTCAAATTCTTTACTTAAGTAAAAGTACCAATACTGCAATATAGAAATAATCTGTTACAAGTAAAAGTCCAGAATAAAAAAATTACTTGAGTAAAAGTACAAAAGTATTGGCATTAAAATGTACTTAAAGTACAAAAAGTAAAAGTACTAAAATATTTGAAAATAGCAGATCTACAAGCTCACAACGCGTCGCGATGCGACGCGTTGTGAGCTTGTAGATCGGCTATTTTCAAATAGCCTAGGTATAAAATAGGGCTAAAGTGGTTAATGTATGTTTCATTATATCATAATTTATATCTGAAAAGTAATTAGTAACTAAAGTTTTCAAGTAAATGTAGTGGAGTTAAAGTACAATATTTGCCTCTGAGATGTAGTGGAGTAGAAGTAAAAGTATTGGAAATTGGAAATACTCAAGTAAAGTACAAATACCTCAAAATTGTACTTAAGTACAGTACTTAAGTAAATGTACTTAGTTACTTTCCACCACTGGCTGCATGTCCATGTATGTGACGACACAACATGTCCCTGTGAGCAACACGTCTCTACACACACTACACACTGTGACGTGTGAGAGGCTCACTAATCTATATGTTTAGCTGATTTGATAGACCTGTAGTATCCTGGGAAGGGGCCAACCACTGTATATACATTTATTATTTAAGAGATAAATCAGGCTGGATTTCCAGGCTATGTTGAATTAAATAAAGTCACTGAAAGTCAACATAAGATGAACATGATTTTTGTTTTTTAAGCAGACTTTGACCTGCTCTATATAGGCCTACCACAGTGGTTCTCAACCTTTTCAGGCCGTGACCCCCCCACAATAATCATATTTGAACTGAGGACCCCCCAAAATAATCACATTTCAACTGGGGACCCCCCCAAAATAATCACATTTCAACTGGGGACCCCCCAAAATAATCACATTTTAACTGGGGAAACCCCCACCCTGATAAGCACTTGGAATTGTAGGAGTTGAGGCATTACATTTAGTTTGACTCGGTTCCACAGATAAATAGTGAACATTGCTGATCTACAAGCTCACAACGCCTCACAGCGCCACAGAGGTATAATATAAAGCACAACACGAGGTGTTGGGAGCTTGTAGATCGTCTGTTTTCTCTATTTTTTGCCTCTTTCCTATTTGACAATTTGGCCATTGTCTGACCAGTTTTTATAGCATAGTTGATGTTGATGACTTTGAATGCAGTAATGGTATTAAAAAGGTGTTAAAAGTCCTTAAATTGTCACTTCACTGTCGGGGACCCCCCAAAATCGTGTGGGGACCCCCCTGGGTCTCTCAGTTCAATTTAATCCAGAAGGGTTTTTATTATTGTCCAGTGTGAAACAAAAATAATTAAATTCATAAATCTAAGTACAATGTATACATTTAAAATATAGGCCTGCCACCTTAAACATGAAGACATGTGTAAACAGAGCTGTGTGTAACATTGCAACTTTGCAATCAAATGGAACATAGGCTATATATATGTATAGGCTATAATGCTTAAAAACAAACGTGAAAAATACAAGGCTATATAGCAGGGGTCTTCAACGTTTTCAGGCTAAGGACCCCCTAGCTGAGAGAGAGATGAAGCAGGGACCCCCTACTCTATATTGTATAAAATTGTGTTTCAGATTAAAGTTTTTTTTAAACTTATAGTCTGCTCCTTTTCCCCTCTACACCTATAGCCTCTTTGCCAAAAATAGCTACAAGCTCTCAACGCCTCGCAGTGAGAGCTTGTAGACCTGATATTTTTGGCTAATGTTCCCCTGAGAAAAGGAATTCTAGGGTTCAAGTGGTTCATGTAAAAAAAACTAAATCATATCACACAAAGATTTGGCGGACCCCCTGTAGTAGCTCTGAGGACCCCCTAGGGGTCCCGGACCCCCTGTTGAAGACCCCTGCTATTTAGTATAGGCAATTTTACAAATGTATTTAAAGATCTCTCTCTCTCTCTCTCTCTCTCTCTCTCTCTCTCTCTCTCTCTCTCTCTCTCTATTCAAATCAAACATATGTATAACATTACAAAAGCAATTCTGAAACAAAACAAACATCTCTCTCTTTGTCTGTGTGGCTCTCTGTCTGTTTCTGTCTCTCTCAGAGGGGCCGTTGTTGTTATCAATCAAGTAGTATATTATGAAAAACAATGACCTTAGAAAAAATACTGTGACCCCCCCTCTGTCTCCTCCCCCTCTCTCTCTGTCTCTCTCTCTCTCTCTCTCTCTCTCTCTCTGTCTGTCTGTCTGTCTGTCTGTCTGTCTGTCTGTCTGTCTGTCTGTCTGTCTGTCTGTCTGTCTGTCTGTCTTTCTCTCTCTCTCTCTCTCTCTCTATTCAAATCAAACATATGTATAACATTACAAAAGCAATTCTGAAACAAAAAACAAACATCTCTCTCTCTCTGTCTGTGTGGCTCTCTGTTTCTGTCTCTCTCTCAAAGGGGCCGTTCATTGGCATTGCGGCAAGGTAAACATCATGTTTACATCGGGAAAGCAAGATGTGAAAAAAAACAATCGAACTAATACATGTAAAAACAGTATAAAGACATGTGTAAACAGAGTTGTTTGACATCGCAACTATCAATCCAGTAGTATATTATGAAAAACAATGACCTTAGAAAAAATACTGTGACCCCCCTCTGTTTTCTCTCTCTCTCTCTCTCTCTCTCTCTCTCTCTCTCTCTCTCTCTCTCTCTCTCTCTCCAATTGGACAACCCTGGAACTACACTACAGAGATGTTTTAGATGGTTCAACTCCAGCTTCCTAAAGGAGGAGCAGGCATTGAATTACAGACCTCCCCTTCCTCCGTCTCCCTGCCCCCGCGACGACACACACACTACAGACGCTGCATTCACACACAAGAGGAAACGGAAAAGACGAAACAAGAAGAAAGACATTTCATTTCAAAACCCCGGGGTTGTTGTAAAGAAAGAACAAGCAGTTCTTTCTTTTTATCAGACTTTCCCCCAATTCTGCCCCCACATTTGAGGCAACGACACAGACTTTCCTATTTTCTCCTGTTCCCCCCCCCCCCTCCCCTTTTTTCCCCCAGCTGTTTGCAGCTGGCAGAAGGCACCCACCACCCGCCCTGTTTGGGAAAAAAAAAGGGGAACCGAGAGAGCGTTGAACGGATGAGAGATGGCACCCCAACCTCCCCAGCCGCCGCCGCAGGTGAGAAGGAATTTCCTGGGGTTCCTGAAGAGTTTCATGGGGATCATCCGCATCCTGCAGATCCTGTGCGGAGCCGGGCTCTGGGTCACCATCGCCGCCAATAAATACGAAGGATCCATCCACTTTGTGCTGTTCGTGGCCGTGCTGTTCTGGCTCCTCACCCTCGCCCTCTTCTTCATCACCCTGCTGGACAAGCAGGACCTCGTCCCCATCCTGGGCGGGGAGCGCTGGATGCTCACTAACTTCGCGCACGACGTCGCGGCCGCCGCGCTCTACCTGCCGGCGATAGGCGTGATGATCTACAAGACCAAGAAGAACTCCTATTGCAACCTGGAGCAGTACAAGCACTTCTGCCTGTATAAGGTCTACTTGGCCGCCTCGGTGTTCGCCTGCCTGGGCGCCGTGGTGTACCTCGTCGGGGCCGTCTACGGGGGGTGCAGAGTGGGGTGCAAGTGTCGGGGGGGATCCCCCCCCACCCCCAGTGCACAGACACAGCATGGCAGGAGAGGCATTCCGGTGGGACAACAGGCATGATGATGCCCCCTTTCTTTTCTACAAGACAGAGACAAAGACAAAGAGAGGACAAAGTTTTGTCTTCTTGTAGTTCCGTGCTTCAGGCTTTTAAAGTTGTATGTATGTGTAGTAGGCTAATTTAACACTGTTCATTCTTTTCAGTGGTTAAAGTATATATATTTTATGTATGTTTTTATATGACAGCAGGTATTCCAGTTATTATTGAAGCGTGACAGACGTGTGCACTAAACTAGTGTACATCTCTTTGACAGCTGTTTTCATCTAATTCAAACATCCAAAAGCTTATGTTTTGTAAACTTGTCGAGGCATGAACGTTCTTTCTATCAGCGCCTTCTGTCTACCAGAATGCTGTCCAAACAATGTTTGAGCCGCAGCAACCCAAAACATGATGGTACTATATGGTAGGCACTGGTGTTTGTTTTTTTTGGGGGGAAAAAACGTGCCCTTATTAAGTGTTCTTTATGTAAAACCAAATGCAAAAGAATAAACGCCACCAAGTCAGTGCTATAGTGAGAGGTCTTATTCTTGTTTGGTTTCACTGCTACAGTAGGCTGAAGAAACGTCACCTGTAGCAGTGGTTTTCAACCTTTTTCATACCAAGGACCCCTAAATTGATATACATTTGGCCCCCCATTTGGCCCCCCATCTGCGGACCCCCCATCTGAAAATATTTTGTGCCAGGGACCCCCCAGAAGCAAAGATTTGAGTTGAACATTTTCGTATATATATATATATATTCAAAGATTTATTTAAGGTTTATGTCCAACTGAGAAAAGGACAGACGAGGCTCTCAATGCGCTCCGTTGCCGTTAAGTGTCCTCTCCAAATGAGACACAGATTTAGAGAGTCGAGACTGTGGAGCCCTAAGGAACTTCCTGTCAGGAGATAAAAGACCCACAGCCAATCAGCAAGGATGATTTATTTGGCACATGACCCACATGAAAGACACGGATTGGCAGCCCTATGTCTGTGTGCGCTTCTATGATGTCATCGCAAACAATAATGTGTAGTATGTGTTAGAAGTTAGAGAGAGCGTGTGTGTGTGTGTGTGTGTGTGTGTGTGTGTGTGTGTGTGTGTGTGTGTGTGTGTGTGTGTGTGTGTGTGTGTGTGTGTGTGTGTGTGTGTGTGTGTGTGTGTGTGTGTGTGTGTGTGTGTGTGTGTGTGTGTGTGTGTGTGTGTGTGTGTGTGTGTGTGTGAGTTTGGGAAGGGGCCTGTTCTTACCGGAAACATTCTGCTGGGGAGGTTGTCTGGTCTTCGGCCAGTGAAAGGAAAGCCAACCAAAGGGAGATGAGTCAACGTCTAGCCTGATCCAGAGAAAGCGTAGACACACTAACTAGTAGACAAGATGCTCAGACATCCCGCGAAGCCACACTATATCTATATGTGACATATTATTTTGGTTCCTGCCTGCCAGTCAGCTCTATACGTCTATGTCTGTCCGTGTCCCACAGTTTTGGGAGTTTACACTGTGAGCACTTGTTGTTGCTGACAGGAATGTGTTGTGAAAGAGGCAGCGCTGTTTTTAAAACCCGATTAAGACCTGGAACGCATCTGTGTCACTTTTTGATTTGAGCTAAAAAAGCATTATTTTTTACACTTTGGCTATTCAAAAATAGCAGATATACAAGCTCATAGCCGCGCTTTGAGCTTGTAGATCTGCTAAAAAAAAAATATCGTGAAAATGTGTGCACATCTTTGAATATATTGTTTTAAAGCAAACATTTGTAACTCAAATCTTTGCTTTTTGGGGGGTCGCTGGAACAACATATTTTGAGATGGGGGTCGGCGGCCAAATACATATCACTTTGGGGGTCCTTGATATGAAAAGGTTTGAGAACCACTGATATAGAAACATACGTTTTTTTTTAGAATACTGTTTTAGAAGGGATTTAGAAGATTTAGAAGACATTTTGTGGAATGGGCTTCAGGTCTTAACTGGTTAAATCTGCAAAGCTGCAAGTGTTATGTTCTCTGCCGACAGAGAGAGAGAGGTAACTGTAACTGTAAACTGAGAATTCATTCTGAAATCTTTAGAGATGTCTCACCTACAGTATAATAACATGCCCAAAATAGAGAGGGACGCAGCTTTAAAGTGGTGAACGGAGAGGAAGGCTATACGGAGAGGCTGGTTTTGGACTCAAAAGGTGAAGAAGACACAGTATGCGTGTCTTTGCTCAAAGACATGGTTTTTGGGCTCCATAGTAAAGGAAGGGGTCAGGCTAATGTTCAACAGCTGCAGGGACATATAAATCTAAACACATCTGAGGGGGGACGCAAACCTCCCCAAACCCACCCTCCGCATTCTCCCAGAGACATTTCCATAGATGTGGTGTCCTGTCCACATGTGGAGAAACAGACCCATGCACCATTCTGGATAAACAAACAGTCAATATTCAGCTTGATGTGGATTACTGAAAGATACTTTTGTGTCACTTGAATTACTTTGTTGGTTACAATCAACCTCATGAACCCTAGCGTCCCCGTTCTGGGTTTGGACATTCTGTGAAAAAAAGCCGATCTACAAGTTCACAATGCATTGCAACGTGACGCCTTGTGAGCGTGTATATCGGTTATTTTGAGAGAAGAGATTTGGTGCAGAGGGAAATACAAGCAGGCCTAGTATAGAGCCTTGGGGGATGCCACTCAACTAAGTAAGTGTATAGGGTTTATGTAGCCAAAAACAATGCTTAACGCTGACTGAGTCTTTTCCAGCAAAGAGTTGTGAGCACATATAGTGTATAGCCTACGTTCATATTTACTATTCACACTTGTGTTTCTTCATGTTTCATGTTAGAAAATGTGGCCATTTAGTGTGCATCCATGTCCATAAAGACGATCACTAGTAGGGCAAGAACAGGTGATAACATGAATTTTGGCTCAATAGCTTTGTTAAGACTTTCACAAATCTGATCCTGAGTGTCCAGTGTCCGTCCACACTGTTATTTGCAAGTGATCACATCCGAATTGTTTGTATTCATATCGTCAACCTATCTGCATTGGTTGGCGTGGTAACAATAACGACAATAAGGTGTAAGAAATCAGAAATACACTGGGATTCTTATGGAAGCACCATTAGAATGGTGTTGTGTTTTTTCACTTACGGGGACAGAGAGAGAGGGACATTGTGAAGCTAATAGCAAGGCAACTTGGCAGAAGGGCACTTAAACACACATAAAGCCAGGCGCTATGCTGAAGTGCCAGCTGAATGATATTTACTTTGGCTACTCAACCAAAGAGACATTTCCTGTATGCAGTTTCCCACCCGTCTGCAAGCCTTCCAACAGTCCTCCTATCCCCTCTAAAGCTCTAACGGTCTTCCTGGCCCTCCCCAAAAGCATCATGCATTTTTCGTCCATGGAATTATTTAAATTATCTGACAGACAGAAAGTCCAGTGATACGTTCTGAAGTTCAAATGAAGTAAGATTACTGCAAGGACACGAAAAACATTGTAATCTGTCAGGGTCTCTAATTCAGAACTCCTTTTCATGTTATCATTCATGTTTTTCTAAACTGTCTGGAGTCTGATCTGACCTCAACATACAGTGCATGTTGATATAGTTTTAGTCATAGTCTTTTGAATAAAATTCCATTTAGTTTTAGTCATATTTTAGTCACCTGAAATGTTTTAGTGTTTGTCTAGTTTTAGTCGACTAAATCTACAGTTGATTTAGTCAACTATAATGTATGTTGGCGGTGCCTTGATGACGTCGTAATGGCTGATTTTACACTTGGTTGCATGCTGAAAATAGCCGATCTACAAGCTCACAACGCGTCGCGCTGCGACGCGTTGTGAGCTTGTAGATCTGCTATTTTTACAGCACAACACCCGAGCGCAACCAAACATAAAATGACTTGTCTTTTAGTTCTACTGGATCTCTTATCCACTAGTGTGTATCACTAACATTTTAGTCTAGTTTTTACTTACTTTTCGTCAGTGAATAAAAGTAGTCAACGGACATTTTTGGTCATAGTTTTATTCGACGAAATCGACACTGCAGTGCATGGATCAATCTGCCATCCAGTGTGGGCATCTAAATAAACAAGACTTTACATATAGGCTAAAACAGGGTGCCGTTTGCAAAGTGAGCTGTGTTTTGGCTTTCATAAAACACACCCTCTGGGACTGGAAGTGTCATTTGTGTTTACTGTAACATGCATTATGATTCCTGCACCGCTCCAGGATAACTTCTTCTCACTCCTGCCTCCAGCTGCTTGACATTCATGAGCACACAGACCAGACCCTGTTAACCACACTTTCATCACAGACTTGCTGAGATGCACACATTCCACTGTAGGAAAGGGGGGGGGGGGGGGGGGGGGGGTTGGAACAGAGGAAGAGTGACACAAAGAACAAGTGATTAGGAGATAAAAAAAACAGGATCCAGGGAGAAACAAAAATAAAAGTAAAAGGCGGTCAGATCCCAGAAGGAACTTTGTATCACTAATGACATCATGTCCGGTGTGTCAGGCATGAAAGCGTCTCAGGATGAGGTCATGCCTGTCTTCGTTTGTTTGTGACACTGATGGAAAATAAGTGATGTTTGGTTGTGTTGTTGTGTGTGTGTGTGTGTGTGTGTGTGTGTGTGTGTGTGTGTGTGTGTGTGTGTGTGTGTGTGTGGGGGGGGGGGTTGAATGGCCACTCTGTCCAACGGTTTTGTATGCAGTCAGTGGTGGGAGCTATTTATAGGAGCCTGAAAATACCACCACTTCCTATTCTCTGCCAGTTGCAAGCAGATGGTGAGAAATGTGTTACAGAGTGGAGGAGTCCGTATTTAAACTCATAGCATGTCACTTTGTGCCCAGGCTGCCTCTAGTCGTGGCTTCCTCTGAACACGGAAAAGTAAGGGCAAACCAAAGGATTGTTTTCAATGTGGCTGATGTAACCAACATTTCTACCAACAAGAATGTGATTAGTGGATTAATTATTATATATATTTATTTTTATCTCGTCTCCTGCTGGCAGGGCCGGACGGGGCTATCCACAAGTTTCCTAGGGCAACCCTGTCCATTGCTAGCTATATTTGGCACACCATCAAATCCTTTACAATTCTCGAATCGAAAGTTAGAGATCATCGCTTTTGCAACTCTCTTGGCGAGAAGAAGAATATTACTAGCTTGGAAATCTCCAAAACCACCCTCTCACTCAATCTGGCTAAATGATGTGATGTACTTCTTCTTCCAAAATGTAATTCTCTCTCAGAGGAACCACTGAAGCTTTTTTGAGGCATGGAGACCTTTCATTGAATATTTTAATAACCAGACCTCTCCAGAATAGAATGCTCTGTGGGCTGTAAGTGTAGAGGACATTGGATTTCAGTGTCTCTCCCATGGGTGTATATGACACAATGACAATGGCTGTGACCCATGATGTGACCCGTGACCCTGCTTGTACTTTTAATTTGTTAGTACTTATTTTCTGTTACGTCGTTGTCTTGTTTTGTTGTTTTGCTTATTTGTTGTTTTTTTGTTTGGGAGGGATTGCATGTTGTCTTTTGGTTTGTCTTGTGATGTGTAAAACAAAAAAAACTGGGGGTGACTTTACATGCAATGACTTTTGTCATATGCTATCCCCAATAAAAAAGTATTATATTAAAAAAAAAAAGTTTCCTAGGGCGTTGTGGGCATCACTTCCTGTCGATTTGATCAGGTATCAGGGATCAAATCGACAGGAAGTGATGCCCACAACGCCCTAGGAAACTTGTGGATAGGTTCCATGACCCCAGGACAATATTTCGTGGATATGCTGCTGACAGGTTTCGCTTCATCAGCAGGGTGAGGGGTGCTGCTACTAAACATGCTAACTGTTGTGGAAATTCAACATTTCCTCGGTGAGGGAATGAAGAGTTGATACTAATATGCATTTTAGTAGATTTATTCAATACAAAAGATGACAATAATGTGACAATAATAATGTAATACAATAATGAGAAATATATCAACGAGAAAATAAGAGTAAAGAATATAAAGGAACAAGGGAGAGTGATAGAAGCAGATGGAAGAAGGAAAGGTGGACAGGGTGGGTCCGGTTGCCTCGGAAAGGCAACGGGAGTCTGACCCCGATGTGGATGTTGCTGGGGCAGCATACAGATCCTACAAGGACACATACACATTGTTAGCATCATTCTGAGGACTGACATTCCTCTGTCTGACCAAAAGATGTGTTCTCTCAGCACCTCAGTATGGAAGGTCTGTTCTCCCTGACTAAAGGTACTGCTCCCTGCCCTGACCAACTACGAACGTGTGTTCCATCCTCAGTGGTGGAAAAAGTACTCAAATTCTTTACTCAAGTAAAAGTACCAATACTGCAATATAAAAATACTCCGCTACAAGTAAAAGTCCAGAATTAAAAATTTACTTGAGTAAAAGTACAAAAGTATTGGCATCAAAATGTACTTAAAGTACCAAAAGTAAAAGCACAAAATGTTTGAAAATAGCAGATCTACAAGCTCACAACGCGTCGATCCATCCTGTAGCGACTGGGAATGGAAGGCCTACTGCTATACGCCGAGGCCATAGTCACGGCCTTCATAGACAGAACACTGACGCCTGATACGAGAAACATTCTCCTTGCGTTCATAAAACCTCTTAACTTGTCGTCCCGCTGTCTGGGACCGCCACTTGCCTGCAGAGGAATAGCTCCTTGACCTTGCATGAGCCGGCTGCTTGCTTACAGAGGGATAGCTGCTTCTAAACTACACAGAGGGTCTACTAAACTCACAAGACAAATGACCAGAATTTACTTCCCTTGCTAGGACAGCTTGGCCTTGTGCCCCTCAGAGACATGGCATGCCCTGAGACCACAGCGGCCTTAATGCCCTGAGACCACAGCGGCCTTAATGCCCTGAGGCCACAGCGGCCTTAATGCCCTGAGGCCACATGGCCTTAATGCCCTGAGACCACAGCGGCCTTAATGCCCTGAGGCCACAGCGGCCTTAATGCCCTGAGGCCACATGGCCTTAATGCCCTGAGACCACAGCGGCCTTAATGCCCTGAGACCACAGCGGCCTTAATGCCCTGAGGCCACAGCGGCCTTAATGCCCTGAGACCACAGCGGCCTTAATGCCCTGAGACCACAGCGGCCTTAATGCCCTGAGGCCACATGGCCTTAATGCCCTGAGACCACAGCGGCCTTAATGCCCTGAGACCACAGCGGCCTTAATGCCCTGAGGCCACAGCGGCCTTAATGCCCTGAGGCCACATGGCCTTAATGCCCTGAGACCACAGCGGCCTTAATGCCCTGAGACCACAGCGGCCTTAATGCCCTGAGACCACAGCGGCCTTAATGCCCTGAGGCCACAGCGGCCTTAATGCCCCAGCTGACTGTACCATTTTCTCCTCTGTTTCTCTCTTGTCAATATGTAGAGCAGGCGTCTTCAACGTTTTTTATACAATACAGAGGGGAACCCCTCTGTATTGTATAAAATTGTGTTTCAGATAAACTTTTGCTGCTCTTTTTTCCCTACACACCTATAACTCTTTGCCAAAAATAGCAGATCTACAAGCTCACTGCGCGAGGCGTTGTGAGCTTGTAGATCAGCTATTTTTGGCTAAAGTTCTCCTCAGGAAAAGGGATGTTAGGGTTGAAGTGGTTAAGGTAAAAAATAAAAATCCTATCACACAAAGATTTTGCGGACCCCCTGTAGTAGCTCTGAGGACCCCCTGTTGAAGACCCCTGATGTAGACACCAGAGTCTCTTAATTGGCCATGCTCCAACACTGGACTCTGTAAAAGGCTGCCTTGAAAAGACACCTATTCTCTCAGGCTTATGGCATATAGTTGTTTGTTGTTTTGTTTGTTAGTTTGTCTGTTAGTTGTTCATTGTTTTTGATGTAAAGCGTCCTTGGGTTTATGAAAGGCGCTATATAAATTCAAGCTATTATTTATCATTATTCTTATTATTATGCAGACACCAGTCTTTTGTTCAGATTCTGAATTCTTAACTCCCCTGAGTCCCCATCTTTAAACCAATCCAGTGACTTTGATTGGTGCAGCAGGGCTGATCATGGATCAGATTGTAAATACCATAGTTTATTTATTTCACTGCATATGGTCTACAGATTAAATCTAAAATCATGCTCAACCCTTTAATTCAATTAATTATTTCAGTGGAGTAAAATCTTGTTTTATTTGATGGCCTTCCTGCCTGCCCTGGCATTTGGCCTTCCTGCCCTAGCAAAAACAGAGCTTGCAGCTCTCCTCTCCAATTTGCCCTCCCTGGCACCCCCTGGTGGCCCCCACTTTGAAAAGCTGTGGTCTACAGCTTAGAAAGGTCCCTGTTTTTAGGTTGGCATGTCAAAATGAAAACAAAAACCATAAATACACAGTGAGTGACTGGTAATGAAGACCAAATTATACCAAATATAACAGTCCTTGTGCCCCTGAATCTATTACAGGAGAATGTGTGATAGATGCAGCAGTGTTCTCAGTCTGCAAATGAAAACTTGCAACATTTGCAACTCCAAAGAGAATACATGACTACAAAAAAAAAGCTACCATTAGACCATGTTTCCACAAATAACACAGGAGAAGGCAGGTAGATTTGGCGGGGTTTTTACACTTAAATCCCCATATTCTTCAAGTCAAAGTAAAGTCTGAAAATATCCCATCTACAAAGCACATTGTGACATACTTGTCATCATAGATATGTTATACTACACAGTTTCGTTTAGAACTAAGCCCAACCATTGTAACGTAGCTGTTTTTTTTAGATACATCTGAAAAATAAGCCATAAAATACAATATAGAATACAATTAAAATGCTTAATAAAATACCCCTACTATTCTACGTCGTAAAATACCAAATATTATATTGCCATCAAAAGTTACCATACTATAATGTTGGGAAAAACACCAAATCTATTAGGCCTATGTCGTTGGTCCTTGAGAGCCTATATCACACTGTTGAGTGATTCTGTAAGATATTTCATTGTGTCATTATTTAGTCCTAATAAAACAGGTTGTTGAATCAATGGGTTGTTATTGGTCTGACTTGAATCACGTGGTGTTGGTGGTGACACGTCAGTCAGGAGTAGGCGGGCCTAGTAGTAAAATCACCTGCCTGGGAATTTATGAATGAAAAGAAGAGGGGGAGGGGGTGAGCGGGAAAGTCAAATGTTTGCTGACCGCTTTGCTTTATAATAATTTCGTTTTAAGACAGAATGTTGCCCATACTTAAGCATTAGCAGCATAGTTAATCAAGACAGTGACACAGGTTTGCGCCAAAACAAACGAACACAAACACAAACACTGTCACTGCATACATGAACACGAAAGAAAGAGTTTTGTTTTGGATGTGATGTGAGCCTGGACCCTTATACTGTTTATTTGATACAGAATCATTAACAAACAGACCATCTGGTTGTCATAATTCTATCGTTGGACTCCATCACCCAGACAAGAAGAAGACCATCATCATCATCATCATCATCATCATCATTAGGCTAAAGTAGCTAAACCGTGAGTAGGCTAACTTATAAACAACAACAATAGAACAATCAGGTGAGCACATAGTGTGTCCTATATGGCATAAAAAGCCATAATATAAGGTGCTTATTCGCTTGCCCCAAATGTTAACTAGGTGTCCGGAGTATTTGTGCAATGTATTAATCGATTTATTTAAATAAAGAAGTGTTTTAATCCCGTCTATGGCCATTCCCCCCTCGTTTACTTCCTGTTTACATTGAGTGTAATTCCGGCTTTCACCGGATGCGCCCCGTCACTACCACCCATTGGGAACTTCTAACTTCTCAGAATCGGCCACAGACGGGATTAAAACGTTCTGTATTGAAAAAGATGGACTAATACATTACACAAACACTCCGGACAACTAGTTAACATTTGGGGCAAGCGGGTAAGAACCTTATATTTAGCATTGGTAGATGTTGGGAGAAATACGGGCTTTACTGGTGAAAGTCCAGGGTAAACTGGGGGGGTGGAGCTAAGACTCTCGTAGATATAAAAATGTCACAATCGATCAAATACATCTACGATAGTCTTGATCTAGCTGTAGAATACAACTCTCGTAGACGTATTTATGAATCTGACGTTTTCAATCTACGAGAGCTGTAGGGTTCACCCCCCATGCACTATACCCCAGCACTATACCCGTAGACACTCCAAACATGTACAAATTGAAAATAAAGGTGCTTACCCCCAAGCCCCAAATGTTAACTGTCTCTACGGGGTAGTAGTTTAATGTAATAATCCATATCTTTCAATAAAGAAGTGTTTTAATGCCGTCTGTGGCCGATTCTGTCGGAAGTTCCCAATGGGCGTTAGTGACGGGGCGCATCCGGTGAAACCCGGAATTACACTCAATGTAAACAGGAAGTAAACGAGGATGAAAAAATGGCGTTCGGCCACAAACGGGATTAAAACACTTATTTATTGAAAGATATGGATTATCACATTAAACTACTACCACGTAGAGACAGTTAGCATTTGGGGCTTGGGTTAAGCACCTTTAATTTCAATGTGTACATGTTTGGAGTGTCTACGGGGCATAGTGCAGAAAGTCCCTGTGTCCATGGAGGGTGAACCCTACAACTCTCGTAGATTGAAAACGTCAGAATCATAAATAGGCTACGTCTACGAGAGTTGTATTCTGTCTTCATTGCTTCAATAGCGTAGGAATGGAGTATACATGAAATGTGTTGATAATCAGACCTTACCTCATACACAAATGTGTATTTTATGTAGCTGTAGTTTTTCTTTATTTGTATTTTTTAAGCTATCAATTGAGAAAAGCAGACTGAAACATCAGAAAATAAGTCAGATGGGATTACACTAAACTAACTTGTGTTTAAAGGCTACAACCAGTATGACTTGATATAAATTAGTTGTTGGTGACTCATCCAATAGGGCTAAAACACATAAAGAACAATTATTCCATGTTCTATAACCACTCATTATCTAATTAAGCTATTATAGTGAACTTTGGATTACTCTGACTTTAATAGCCAACTCTTTGGGAGAAGGCTGGCTGTGGTTTAGTTTTTTTTTGCTGTTCATAGAATTCAGTGATCATTTAAAAACATATATATATATCAACTTAAAACAATAGCAGTTGATCATCATCAAATGAGATGAACTTAAGTACATGTCTCTACAGCCAATATGACTTTATATACATTTGTTTTTGGTGACTCATACACATTGAGCTACTCTATAGCTAAATACAAAGTAAGTTGGTAGCTATAGCAAACTAACTTTATTTCACATTGACGTCCAGTATCGCTGAGTAGAATTATTCCATATTTATCATAACCACATGATGACTGAATGCTCTGGTAGTTGTATGTATTTATTATATTATATAGTACATATTTATCATAACCACATGATGACTGAATGCTCTGGTAGTTGTATGTATTTATTATATTATATAGTACATATTTATCATAACCACATGGTGACTGAATGCTCTGGTAGTTGTATGTATTTATTATATTATATAGTACATATTTATCATAACCACATGATGACTGAATGCCCTGGTAGTTGTATGTATTTATTATATTATATAGTACATATTTATCATAACCACATGATGACTGAATGCCCTGGTAGTTGTATGTATTTATTATATTATATAGTACATATTTATCATAACCACATGGTGACTGAATGCCCTGGTAGTTGTATGTATTTATTATATTATATAGTACATATTTATCATAACCACATGATGACTGAATGCTCTGGTAGTTGTATGTATTTATTATATTATATAGTACATATTTATCATAACCACATGGTGACTGAATGCCCTGGTAGTTGTATGTATTTATTATATTATATAGTACATATTTATCATAACCACATGATGACTGAATGCTCTGGTAGTTGTATGTATTTATTATATTATATAGTACATATTTATCATAACCACATGATGACTGAATGCTCTGGTAGTTGTATGTATTTATTATATTATATAGTACATATTTATCATAACCACATGGTGACTGAATGCCCTGGTAGTTGTATGTATTTATTATATTATATAGTACATATTTATCATAACCACATGGTGACTGAATGCCCTGGTAGTTGTATGTATTTATTATATTATATAGTACATATTTATCATAACCACATGGTGACTGAATGCCCTGGTAGTTGTATGTATTTATTATATTATATAGTACATATTTATCATAACCACATGATGACTGAATGCTCTGGTAGTTGTATGTATTTATTATATTATATAGTACATATTTATCATAACCACATGATGACTGAATGCTCTGGTAGTTGTATGTATTTATTATATTATATAGTACATATTTATCATAACCACATGGTGACTGAATGCTCTGGTAGTTGTATGTATTTACCAGCTCGTACTGCAAGTCCTATTTTACTCGCTAGATGGCGGAAGAGGCTTTGTTTATGTTATTAAGTCAACAGGATAATATGAGGACAAGGCAAGCGCAGGCAGTGGTGTACAGTAACTACGTACATTTACTCAAGTACTGAGGTATTTTTTTACTTTACTGGAGTATTTCCAATTTTCAGTACTTTTACTTCTACTCCACTACATCTCAGAGGCAAATATTGTGCTTTTACTCCACTACAATTATTTGAAAACTTTAGTTACTAGTTACTTTGTCGATTTGGATTATTATTACAAAACATACATTAACCACTTCAGCCCTATATACATTTCGGCCATTTGAAAATAGCAGATCTACAATCTCACAATGCGTCACGATGCGACGCATTGTGAGCTTATAGATCTGCTATTTTCAAAATATTTTTTTATACATTTTGAACTTGTGAAATGGGACATTCTGCACAATGAGTAGTCTACTTTTACTTTTGGTACTTTAAGTACATTTTGATGCCAATACTTTTGTGCTTTTACTCAAGTACATTGAATTCGGAACTTTTACACGTAACAGGGTATTTCTACATTGCAGTATTGATACTTTTACTTAAGTAAAACATCTAAGTACCACCACTGGTATTGACCAGCTCATACTGCAAGTCCTATTTTTCTCGCCAGATGGCGGAAGAGGTTTAGTTATGTTACTGAGTGTCGAGTCAACAGGACAAGTAGACAGTCACAGTATGTAGGCTACTTACCTACCTACTACTGTTAATGAATTTAACTGTTATTGATTAACATAACTATGTATTACTGTGTAGGCTACTTGGGCCACCTTAGCCCATAGCACTTGACCTACTGTAGCCTTGACGACCATGCAGTATATGGTTAAAATGTCATTTAGATAGCATGTTATCTCAAGACGGGTGCCAGGTTCATTTGTTGACCTGTGATTTCACTGTACAGATGGGTTTTTTTACATTTATTTTCATATTATTGTGAGTGATGCTATAAGTTTTTGGTTCAGGCCTACCTGTATGATCCTAGAAGATTACTGAGGCACACTATGTATTTGATGTATGTGTTTACCTTGCTTACTGTTATTGCTCTGGTTAAAACGTCAAAACTTTTGATTAAATGTGATTTAACTTTAATTAAACTTTATCTCGTCCAGTCGGCAGCCAATGTGGTATAGCCTGCACAGTCAAATCTGGAACTTATTTTAATGAATAAAACATTATTATGACCAATGCCAGGTGGGAGAACAGGGTTCAAATCCCAGAAAGGCCATAAAGGTTATGGATAGCAGTGAGTCCCTGTCCACATGTCCCATGGTGTGATTTGAATAAGAAAACTTTTTCACTAATTGTACATAATAATAATAATAACTTTATTTATAAAGCACCTTTCAAAACACGAGTTACAAATAGCTGAACAGCAGTTGGAGCATAAAAGTAAGTAAGTAAGGTAAAATAAAACTTTTCAAAAAGCCTAAGGGAATAACATAGTTAACAAGTAAGTTAGTTCTGACAAGCAATAAAACACATTTAAAGGGGTAGTTCACCCCCCAAATAACTTTTTTTCTATTAATTACTCACCCCATGGAGCCTTGAATTCATGGATATTTTTTTGTTTTTGTCGCATTCCTTCCTTTATTATTTGATTATAATAAATTTAGCCCCATTGATTCCGGTAGGAGACACAAATGCATTTGTGTCTCCTACCGGAATCAATGGGGACACATTTATTATAATCAAATTATTGGCTTAGGAATGTGACAAAAACAAAAAAATATCTATGAATTCAAGGCTCCAAATCGTCAGTAATCAATAGAAAAAAAGTTATTTTGGGGGTGAACTACCCCTTTAAGCAAACTAAAAGGAGACCAAAAGAACTTGGGTCTCGTTGCCCACATCAACAGATACAAACATACGCTGCACAATGATGGTAAATGAGGTGATCTAGGGGAAGGCTTTCCTGAACAGATGCGTTTCAGAAGTGATTTAAAAGATGAAACAGAATTGGCTTTTTGTGAAAAAACATTCCTAAAGGAGCTTCATAGCCTCTCTATCTTTGCCCTCATTTAGTATTCCATATCCTATGAACAGCAGACATTTCATTATCCAGACTTTGGGCAATCTGTGAGTCCACAGGGAGCATGAATGTACATTTAGCTTTTTTTCTTTTCAATCCTTTACTGGACAGTGACAGTGGAGAGAGACAGGAAATGGCTGGATGGACAGATGGGGACGGACCATAGAGTTGGGACGGACATGCAGCAAAGGGCCCCGGGCCGGACCCGAGCCTGTGTCAGCTGTGTTAAGGACCGCGCCTCAGTGGAACACACCGACTCCACCAGGTGAGCCACCAGGTGCCCCCCCCCCCAGCAAACGCACCTTGATGAAAACAAACGAGCCACCAAGCCAGCCAGTTCCTCACTGGCGGGACCCACGGTGGTTTGGGGTTTTTGGGGAGTTTGCATGTTTTGTTTTGATTGATTTAACACTTTATTAACAGTTTGCAAAAGAAAGCACAGGAAAGTACGGTTCAATACAAGGTCTGCGAAGAGGATTTTAAACTAAAGAAAGCCTATGGCTTGTTTCCATTAGGGTACGTTGTACTCAATTCATTCAGACATTTAATGACAGACAAATATACAATACTATGCAGAACATCATATACACCAGGGGTCTTCAACTGGGGGTCCGGGACCCCTAGGGGGTCCTCAGAGTTACTACCAGACATGCAAAAGTGTGACTTTTCAGCTACAGTCACCTTTTTTAACCCAAATAGGGCAATTGTGTGACACCTGACCCGAAAGAAAACAACATGTTGTCACCTTCTTCACCTCGGGGCTGTTTGCATGCCTGGGGTCCGCCAAATCTTTGTGTGATATGATTTTATTATTTTACCTTAACCACTTGAACCCTAGCATCCCTTTTTCTGAGAAGAACTTTAGCCAAAAATAGCAGATCTACAAGCTTGTTACGAACTTGTAGATCTGCTATTTTTGGCAAAGAGGTATATAGGTGTAGAGGGAAAAAAGAGCAGACCAAGTAAACAAAAAAAGTTTAATCTGAAACACAATTTTATACAGTATATATATAAAGGGGGGTCCCTGCTTCATCTCTCTCTCAGCTAGGGGGTCCTTGGCCTGAAAACGTTGAAGAGCCCTGATATACACAGTTAGATCAAAAAGAAAAATATGTAGGGGGGGGGGGGGCATTGACTTTATACAGGGGCCAGTTGCTGCAGCCACCTGTAAAAGTGCTCTTTTAGGGCGTTCCACATTTTTGTGGCATATAGCTGGAGAACAAATTTGACCCCTTGTTGTTTGAGCCAAATCTGGGTTGAGCGAGATTGGTGGATCTACCTCTCTGGTGTTGTGACTGTGGGACGTCATTGACGTTTCGTATGACTCAACCTCCTCCCTGCACACTCTTCCTCATTGACCAATGCATGCATTTAGTGAGGCTCTGAGGTGGCATCACACCCTGTCCGGGTTGCATGCTCTGCGTCAGACCTGCTTGTTTTCAGTGCATGTATGTATATATGCATTGAGTGCATGCATGCACTTGCCAGATTTTAGTTGTAAAACTCTATATCAGGGGTCTTCAACGTTTTCAGCCCAAGGACCCCCCTTCTGAGAGAGAGATGAAGCAGGGACCCCCTCTATATCGTATAAACGTGTGTTTCAGATAAACATTTGCTGCTCTTTTTCCCACTACACCTATACCTCTTTGCCAAAAATAGCAGATCTACAAGCTCACAACGCCTCGCAGCGCGAGGCGTTGTAGATCAGCTATTTTTGGCTAAAGTTCTCCTCAGAAAAGGGATGCTAGGGTTCAAGTGGTTAATGTAAAAAAACAAAACATATCACACAAAGATTTTGCGGACCCCCCTGTAGTAACTCTGAGGAGCCCCTAAAGGTCCCGGACCCCCTGTTGAAGACCCCTGCTCTATATTAATACTTTGGAGATATGCAGAGCACGATACACTACCAGGATTTTCACAGTTAAAGTTTAAAAAAATAATGAAACTCCAAGAGTATAGTGGTATTAACGGGTGCATTTGGTTCCATGTATAGCCTATATACTCTCTTTGAGTTAAATGAACACATTTTGACTCTGCGTGTCAATAGGAAATAAGTCTCATTACTCAAGTGGCAAACATCACCCTCCTTGAACCCAAGCAAGGGCAAGCCCCATAGAATTATAGATGATCTATTTGACCCAGATCACTTTCCTACAGGGTTGCATTATCAGTTTGAAGCTTTGCCATGCAGACCACCGGTCCGTTCAGGTTATGGGCAGAACCAGGGTTTGATTAGAAGTTACTGGAGTGGAAAAATGTGTCATTGAAAGATTGCATGATTTATGGCGAGCGTCCCGTCCCGTCCCGTCCCACACCCCAAACTATCTGGGATCTCTCACTATTTCGCCTCAGTCCACAGTAGAGCGATAAATAGCCGGCACAGGCTAAGCCTTCACTTTATGGGATCTCCCTTAATCCATTAAGACCGGGAACGCATCTGTGTCATTTTATGGATTTCTTTGGCTATTAAAAAATAGCAGATATACATATATATACACAGATATTTAAATAGTGAAAATGTGTGCAAATCTTTGGAAAAAAAAAAAAAAAATATATATATATATATATATATATATATATATATATATATATATATATATATATATATTTTTTTTTTTAAAGCGAACATTTGTAACTCAAATCTTTGCTTCTGGGGGTCCCTGGAACAACATATTTCGAGGTGGTGGTACGCGGCCAAATACACATCATTTTGGGGGTCCTTGACATGAAAATGTTTGAGAACCACTGATATTATAGCAACATGTTTTTTTCAAAAAACTGTTAGGATTTAGAAGACATTCGTAGAATCCCCCCAGAAGCAAAGATTTGAGTTACAAATGTTCACTTTAATAAAAAATATATATATATTCAAAGTTTGCACAAATTTTCATGATTTTTCAAAAAGTAGCAGATCTACAAGCTCATAGCGCGGCACCGAGTGCCGCGCTATGAGCTTGTAGATCTGCTATTTTTGAATAGCAGATCTACAAGACAGAGAATAAGATAATGGTTAAAGTGGTTAAAATCTAAAATGTCAGATGCTTTCCCGGACTTAATGGGTTAAAATAAATGGCGACGGACCATAAAGTTTGCATCTACTTTGCATGCTGATTAAATCCCTTTTCCACAGGGATTCTGAATGATTTCTACCTCAGCCACTTGACTCCTATAAATCAGTGAACTAACTGTCACTTTGGCGAGAGAACCATATTTTATGATGTTCTATTATCAACCTGGTATCACACTATTTTGGGCACTCAAAAATTCTGTTTCAGAAAGCACAGCTTTTAGATCGGCACAGCTTTCAGAGCTTGTAGATCGGGTATTTTTGCACGACACCATTGTACTATCAAATAATAAAATCAAATCAAAATACAATATTGTTTTTGGACAGGTGTTGATTTTGACAGCAACATTTGATTTAGTTTTAGTCATAGTCTTTTGAATAAAATTCCATTTAGTCTTAGTCATATTTTAGTCATCTGAAATGCTTTAAGTGCAATATGTAACTCTATCATAAATCACCTTATGTACGCTGATGACCTGGTCGTCCATACAGTGGAGGGTTACAGCAGCTATTGAAAGTATGCTCAAATTATGGCATTGATCATGACATAATTTATAATGCAAAAAAAGAATAGTGTCATGATTGTGAGAAAACATGAGGACAAGAAATCGGCCTTCCAAGTCTTTTACCTGTGTGACAGTCGTCTATCTGTGTGCCAGGAAATCAACTACCTGGGCCACATTTTTACTGACAATCTCCATGATGATAGAGATATCTCTAGGCAGTGACACATACTTGATGCTCAGGCCAATATGCTGCTTCACAGGTTCAGTATGTGTTCAGATCAGTCAAGTGTGCACTTTTTAAAGCATTCTGCTCTCCCATGTATACAGCCTTCCTGTGGTGCACATACAAGAAGGGTAGTATGCAGAGGCTTAAAGTGTCCTACAATGATGCCCTGAGGATACTACTTAAGGTCCCTAGATGGCATAGTGCCAGTCACTTGTTTGTGACATGTGGAATCCACACTCCTGAATGAGTCCAGGAACAGTATCATGGAGGATAGAGTCAATCCTGTGAAGAGCTGTCTCTGGTACTCATCCAGGCTCCGTAAACACTGGAGAGTCAGCCTCTATGTCTGATTTTATATTTTTTTAATGTTTTGTTTTGTTTTATTTATTTGTTGCGTTGTATGTACTCTATGGACCCCCTGTGTGTCTGGTTGAATTGTCTAGTTTTAGACAACTAAAGATCATAAGATTATAGTCGTCTAAATCTACAGTTGATTTCAGGGCCGTGGGAAGACGTTATAGGTTACGGGTGCTGTATGCGCATGCATGCACGTGCGAAAATTTGCGGTTTCTGGGCGGTTTTTGGGGTTATTTTGTTAATTTAATTCGGTTAATTCGGTTCCAGAACACTTATTGCACTAAATCCCCACCAAATAACGACCAACAACAGGCACATTATGCAAAAATGTTTAGATTTTTTTTTTAATAATATCTTTTCTTTAAAAGATTTTTACATTTTTCATACTTTATTTTCAGGGGGTGCTGCATCCCCCTCAGCACCCCCACTTCCTATGGCTATGTATGTGGGTAAAGTGATGATAATATAAGGACACATTCAAGTATCTGACAATGTATTAAGTCACTAGCCTGGTAATCTCTCAAGAACAGATTCTGCTCTGCGTTTGAATCTGTCGGGGGGTTCGTCATATCGCGTACGCACTGGCCTACAAGTGGGCGTGCCTTCAGATCAGGAAGCAGGCCGCGCTTTACCCAATCAAATGTAGTGGGCGGAATTTACGTGTCTGCCGATCCTTCCCCACTAGAAACAAACCGAAACTCATTTAACAATAGCGTCCGCGGAGCAGACAAAACCACGGAAAGATATTCACATTTTAACTTGCTCTTTCATCATAGAAACAAGTGGGCTTATAACCAAAACCATCCATGTTCTCTGGGAGAAGTGGTGTTAGTGTTCTGTGTAGAAATATTGTTAGTGGGAAGGAAAACATAGTCGCACCACCGGAAGTGGAGCGCTGAAGGCAGACCAAAACCCCTGTTTCCTTGCGCACGTGTGCTACGTCGACTTCCTCCCAGAACCAAGTGAGATTGTAAAGAACAGCAGAGGGCGCTGTTTTTCCTTTTCATTTGGCGATGGGTTCCCAGATTGCTAGCCTGGCATATCCAGACTAATATCACTGTGTAGATATGAGTCTGGAATCTCTGTGTTGAACCTACATTTCCAAGGGTTAGATAAAACATATGTCTCTGGTGATAAACCTGCCCCATATTTAGGCCATGTCAATATAGCCTTTTTTTCCCTTTTTTCTTTTATTTATTTTTTTAAAGCTACAAGCTCACAACGCGTCGCATTGCGATGCAGGCCAAGGACCCCCTAGCTGAGAGAGAGATGAAGCAGGGACCCCTCTATATTGTATAAAATCATATCACAGAAAGATTTGGCGGACCCCCTGTAGTAACTCTGAGGACCCCCTGTCTGTCTGTCTGCTGTGTAGAGCCTGTCTGTCTGCTGTGTAGAGCCTGTCTGTCTGCTGTGTAGAGCCTGTCTCTCTGCTGTGTAGAGCCTGTCTCTCTGCTGTGTAGAGCCTGTCTCTCTGCTGTGTAGAGCCTGTCTCTCTGCTGCGTAGAGCCTGTCTCTCTGCTGCGTAGAGCCTGTCTCTCTGCTGTGTAGAGCCTGTCTGTCTGCTGTGTAGAGCCTGTCTCTCTGCTGCGTAGAGCCTGTCTGTCTGCTGCGTAGAGCCTGTCTGTCTGCTGTGTAGAGCCTGTCTGTCTGCTGTGTAGAGCCTGTCTCTCTGCTGCGTAGAGCCTGTCTGTCTGCTGCGTAGAGCCTGTCTGTCTGCTGTGTAGAGCCTGTCTGTCTGCTGTGTAGAGCCTGTCTGTCTGCTGTGTAGAGCCTGTCTGTCTGGGGTTGCTATGATGATCAATTTACCATATTAGGGACATAAACAGGCATCGACTTCCTTGATTGGCCAGCCCGACCCATCAGCGGATTGGTCAAACTTTGCATGACACTTGTGCCAATGAAACCAATATAAGTGGTAGAGCACACTTTAGGACTCCATTCTGTTACACAACGAGACTTGAAGAATCTAAGTTGATCCCTGGAGGAGCTGTTGTGAAAAATGTTCTACTGGACGCTGCATCTGAACAGAGGACCAGTGTTAGGCGGTCAAGCTGCTGCTGTTGCCGTGGGAGACCAAGTCTACTTATTTGGAGGGTACCGTAACATCAACAAGGATCGGATTGATGTTCACATCTTCAACACAGTGTCTTTACGCTGGAGGAAGTTGACCCCAGTGACAACTGGAAGAGGAGAATTAAACATTGAGGTTCCATCCAATCGCAGAAACCACATAGCTGTGCTGATAGAAGACATAATCTACATCTGGGGGGGTTATAAATATGACACAAGTAAATACTGCAACGTGCTTTATGCATTTGATGTCGACGCCCACAGATGGTTCAAGCCCAAGGTTTCTGGAACTGTTCCAGAGGAGAGGAGGAACCACTCAGCCTGTGTCTTGGGGAAGGTCATGTATATTCATGGAGGATACAATGGGACTGGATACTATGATGACATGTACAAGTTGGACACCACCACAATGGTCTGGGCTTTAATTAACACCAGAGACACTCCACCTCCTGCTTCTTCACATCACTCTGCCACCATCATCGGGACAAAGATGTTTGTATTTGGGGGCGGATTCTCCTCTGGCAACAACATCAGAGTGTTTGACACAGAGAGCAACTGCTGGCTGAACACACCTTCTGCACAGCTTCTTCCAGAAGGACGCTGGGATCATTCAGCCTTTACCTACAATGGAGAGCTGTACATATTTGGTGGAAGAAACGGTAATCATACTACTACCCTCAATGATCTGTGGAAATTCAGTCCAAAGACCTTCTCCTGGAAGTGGGCTGAGCCCAAAGGGAAAAGACTGTGTGGGATGGGATGTATGGGTTGTGCTGTTGCATTGTGGGAGATCGTATCATCCTCTTGGGAGGAGAAAACGGACCTGCTGACCTGTACATGTTAGACTTAAGTCCTAGTCTGAAGACATTATGCAAGCTAGCAGTTATTCAGCACGATCTGGACCAATCAGAACTCCCACACAACATCAGGTGGGAACTGGAAGCCATGACTAACAACAGCAACACATAAATAATATAAATAAGACGGGGTCCAATAAGGGGCGTGGCCTCATGTGGATGTCAGACTTCATGTGACCAATCTGTGATGTCAGTCAACTATGACAAAATGACTCCATATTTGGGCAAGGTTTCAGCCCGATCTGACTGCCATTGACTTCCATTATAACATTGAAGTTAAATATATCAAATATAAAAGGAAAAAAGGCAAGGCTCCATCCAGCCTCATCCAAATTCCATGTGAGAATTCAAAAAATAAACCAGACATTGTTTATGTTTTTAAAAACAATTTGTCACGAAAAAATGACCCAAAAAATATCTCCACTTTAATGGTTAAAAAACCTCCTAACTCCACTTGAGCTGTATGTGGGCACGGCCGTGGGAAGACGCTATAGGTTACGGGTGCTGTATGCGCATGCATGCACGTGCGAAAAGTTGCGGTTTCTGGGGTTATTTTGTCAATCTAATTCGGTTAATTCGGTTCCAGAAAACTTATTGCATTAAATCCCCCCCAAATAACGACCAACAACAACAGGCACATTATGCAAAACATTTTAGAATTTTCTTTTATATATCTATATATTTTTAATATAATTTTTAAATGTTTTATACTTTATTTTAAGGGGGTGCTGCAGCCCCCTCAGCACCCCCACTTCCCACGGCTATGGTTGATTTAGTCGACTAAAAAATATTTTGGCGGTGCCTTGATGGCGTCGCAATGGCTGGTTTTACACTTGTTTGCATATTGAAAATAGCAGATCTACAAGCTCACAACGCGTCGCAGCGCATATGCTATTTTCAGAGCGCCACACCGAGAGCAACCAAACATAAAATTACTTGTCTTTTAGTTCTCCTGGATCTCTTCTCCACTAGATCCCTCACTGACATTTTAGTCTAGTTTTTATTTGTTGACGAAATTGTCAATAATATTTAGTCTTAGTTTTAGTCATCATAGCTTAGTTTATATTTAGTTTTAGTCAGTGAAAAAAAGGAGTCGACCAACGTTTTTCATAGTTTTAGTCAACAAAATCAACACTGGGACAGGAAGGAGATATGAGGTGTTGGGGGGGGGGGGGTCAAGGCACAGAGGAAAGACAAGTTCATGATTGATTGATTGATATTTTTATTAGGCAAAAGAATGTAAAACAACACAGTTACATTTATAATACTTTTGTCTAAAAGGTCAGACCAAAAAAGTCCTTGCGGACTTGTTTCCGTTGGGGTCCTTGAGTTAATTTCATAGACATATAGTAGCAGCCAAACAGTTCAAATCAACATAAAAAACAGAGAAAAAATACCACTATGTACAAAAAAAGTATCATGAAAAATAAAATAAAAGTATATACAAAAAAAAGGGGGGGAGAGGGGGGTCATCTGTCTACAGGGAAACTGGTACTACCTCCTCTTTTGGCCTCCAGAAAGAAGAGTTTTTAGGGCTGTTTTGAATGAGCCCAACAAACTGCATTTTTTGAGGGATGGGGTTAGGCTATTCCATACCTTGGTGGCCGTGCTGTAGAAGGAGAATTTGCCCATGTTTGTTTTATGGGTGGGTGGTACCAGATTGTTGTTTACGCTCCCTCTAGTTTCATGACTGTGGGTGTCACTAACGTTTTGGAGGTATTTTGACAGATAAGCGGGTATAGGGGGCATTTCGGGCAAATCTGCATTTATAATTTTGAAGACCAGTCCCATTTTTAGTTGTTTAACCCTGTCTTCCACCCTGAGCCAGCCTAGGCTGGTAAAGTGAGTGGGAGAGAGGTGGGTCATGGGCCCCAGTCCGAGAAGTAGTCGAATCAGTTTGTTTTGGGAGGTTTGAAGCTTAGTCTTCAGTGACACTGAGGTGTTGGAGTACCAAGAGGAGCAAGCATAGTGAAAAAGGGGCTGAATCAGGGCCACTGAGAGGGTCCTGAGGGCCTGAGGGTTGACAAAAGAGGAAACTCTGCCCATAAATCTGGTTCTCTGGTTTACTCCTTTGACCACCTTTGTTGCCATGCTTTCTCCTGTGAGGTATTTGTCAAGAATACATCCCAAATAGGTAATCTCTTCTTTGCTAGAGATGATTGTGTCATCGACTTTGACCTTGAAGTCATTAACCTTCATCTTACTGAGGGAATGTTTGGTCCCAAAGAGAATGGATTCAGTTTTCCCAAGGTGTAGTGACAGTTTGTTATCGGTAAGCCAGGTACGGATTTTGGAAATTTCGGAGCTGAGAGCTTCCTCAACTTGCAACTTGTCCTCACCCGAGATCAGGAGTGCCGAGGCATCAGCGAACAGGAACAGTTTGCAGTTACAGGCAGCATTCATGTCGTTCTTGTATAGTAGGAACAGTAACGGCCCTAGAATGCTGCCTTGAGGAACCCCGCAGCTCACCGGGAGGGATGAGGACATGGTCCCGTTGATGTCAACCACTTGCTCTCTTCCCTCCAAGTAAGATCTCATCCAATTTAGTGATGTGCAATCAAAACCAATCGCCCTCAGCTTATCAAGTAGAATTCAGTGGTTTACAGTGTCAAACGCCTTTTGGAAGTCCAGCATGACCATGCCGCAGTATTTGCCCGAGTCTACCTCACGTTTGATGTAGTCGGTCAAATACAGTAGGCATGTGTCAGTGGAGTGAGATTTTCTGAAGCCCGATTGGAATTCAAACAACAGTTTACGCTCACGGAGGTAGCTGTTGATTTGTTCTTGGATTGATCGCTCTATAACCTTTGAGATTGAACAAAGGATGGAAACAGGCCTATAGTTGCCAGGATCTAGTTTGCTTCCTTTTTTATATAGAGGGATTACTCTTGCCAACTTGAATTATTGTGGGACGTGACACTGACTGATGGATACATTTGTAACGTGGGCTACCTTGGGAGCAATGGAGACCGCTGCGTCTCTGAGGAATCTGGTGGGGATGTTGTCGAGGCCGGTGGCCTTGTTTGACTGTAGGGCGAGGAGTTTGATTTGCACATCATCAATCATTACAGGTTTGAATGAGAAGGAATCTTTTTTAGCCCCTAGTTTCTCATAGTGAGCTTGAATTTGGTGTGGGCCATACATACCTGAATGCTGGGGGACTTTGTTTACCAACTCGGTTGCAACTGTGGTGAAGAAACTGTTAAAACAGTCCGCTACCAATTGCTTGTCGGTAATGAGCGAGCCACTTGAGATAATGCAAATGTTTGTAGATTTTGTCTGAATATATCCGTTGCAGCCTAATTGTTTTAGTGCCTCCCACAGTTTTTGTGGGTGGCTTTTGTTTGCCTCTATGTTCTCATTTAAGAAATTCTTTTTGGCATTTCTGATCAAATTAGTAACTACATCGCGTAGTTTTCTGCATTTTTCAAGTAGCTGCTCACTTATTTTTTTCCTGAACTCGGAGTAGCTTTTGTTCCTGAGTTTGATGGCATTCAAAATGTCACCCTTCATCCAAGGTTCTGTGCTTGCTTTGACCCTCACCACCTTTGTGGGTGCGATGTTATCAAGTACACACAAAAAAGCTTTTTTGAAACCGGACCAGGACTCCTCCACAGAGGTGCAATTTAGGACATGGGACCAGTCCGTTTTTCAAGAGCTGTTGTTAGAAGATCACTTGAGTAGTGTTTCATAGACCTGCAGCTAATCGTCCTGTGACAATAAGCTCCAGGTCTGTGAATCTTCCGAGTGCAGAAAATGATATTGTGATCACTTAAGCTGCACTCAATCACCCCACATGAGAGTGAAAGACTGAATCATTGAGGATTATCCAGGGACAGGAATCAGATTGAGTATTCTCCAGGGTAAAGATGGAGGGAGGAGAAGAAAGGATGGAGAAAGGATGGAGCTTGTTTCATTCCTCCTCTGTGTGATTGACAATAGGAAGCAGGAAGGAGATGAGTGAGTCCCTGCTGAATTCTAATTAGAGCACGGAACAGTAATTAGTCAAATGATATATACAGTACATGCTCCCATGTGCTCTGTAATCCCCCACACACACATGCACACACACACACGCACGCACACGCACGCACGCACGCGTGCGCACACACACCCCTACAGTGCGCGCACGCATGCACGCACATGCACACGCACACACATGCACATGCACACACACGCACACGCACACGCACACGCACACACACACCCACACACATGCATGCACAACCTCTGAGCTAGTCTGAAGGTCTTCGTACATTTTGCGTATCATCAGTGGCGGAAAGTAACTAATTATATTTACTCAAGTACTGTACTTAAGAACAATTTTGAGGTACTTTACTTTACTGGAGTATTTCCAATTTTCAATACTTTTACTTCTACTCCACTACATCTCTTAGGCAAATATTGTACTTTTACTCCACTTATTTGAAAACTTTGGTTAGTAGTTACTTTGCAGATATACATTATAAAGCATACATTAACCACTTTTGTGCTATTTTATACCTAGGCTATTTGAAAATGGCAGATCTTCAAGCTCACAACACGTTGTGAGCTTGTAGATCTGCCATTTTCAAATATTTTTTTTCTTTTACTTTTGGTACTTTAAGTACATTTTGATATCAATACTTTTGTACTTTTACTCAAGTACCTTTTTTTATTCCGGACTTCTACTTGTAACAGAGTACTTCTACATTGCAATATTGATACTTTTACTTAAGTAAAACATTGGAGTACTTTTTTTCCACCACTGCGTATCATGCAACGTTGCAGCAAAACCTTTCATTGTTATGTTACTGTATGCCTTTGTTCTTTAGTCGGGGCGTGCCAACCCCTGCCATTTCTTTATAGGTGAACACAGAACATCAAAGGGTAAAACAGCAAGGCTGTCCTGCTGAGCACGGCCACGTGTCTCTGTTTGCTTTCAATTCAAAGAGGAGCAGTTACACATGTTTCAATTCAATTCAAAGAGGAGCAGTTACACATGTTTCAATTCAATTCAAAGAGGAGCAGTTACACATGTTTCACTTCAATTCAAAGAGGAGCAGTTACACATGTTTCAATTCAAAGAGGAGCAGTTACACATGTTTCACTTCAAGTGGCAAAAAATAAAGGAATAATTTAAAACAAAAGTCATGTCCTTGCAGTGGTGGAAAAAGTACTTCATTTTTTTTTACTTAAGTAAAAGTATCAATACTGCAGTGTAGAAATACTCACAAGTAAAAGTCCGATAACCAAAATGTACTGAGTAAAAGTACAAAAGTATTGGCATCAAAATGTACTCATTATGCAGGATGTCCCATTTCACAAGTTCAACATATATAAAGATCTTTTGAAAATAGCAGATCTACAAGCTCACAATGCGTCGCATGCTGACCAAGCCCCCAGAGTTGCTGAGAAACATTGAAGCTGCCACCCCAGTGGCCAAAGCTGGAACTGCAGGCGGGGAGAAATACATGCACGCGCAAAACATGCTGAGAGATATTTATATATATAGATATAAATATGTAAACATATTATACATAAACACATATGCATTTAGTTATACATAGGCATCTCGAGTGTATTTAATAAATATATCGCGTTCAATCCTTGACACACGGGCTGCCGTAGAACGCAAAAAGGACACTAGTGCGCATGCTCATAACTCTATGGGGGTACAAAATCAAACCAATAATTCTACTTCCGGCAGGTTTCCGGGTGCTTCAAAACGCCACTGAGCACATTCATTGAAATGATAGCTGGGGGCGGGGCAATCCGCCCTCTAGTTATATTATACCTCTATGATGCTGACGCATTGTGAGCTTGTAGATCTGCTATGGCCGAAATGTATATAGGACTGAAGTGGTTTATGTATGTTTTGTAATAATAATCTAAATCTACAAAGTAACTAAAGTTTTCAATATTTGCCTCTGTGATGTAGTGGAGTAGAAGTAAAATAATTAATACATTAATAAAATACTCAAGTAAAGTAAAAATGACTCCAAATCGTACTTAAGTACAGTACTTGAGTAAATGTACTTAGTTACCTTTACACCACTGTGAGCAGGCCACGTGTCTCTTTTTGTTTGCTCAATTCAAAGAGGCAGCAGTTACACCAGTTTCAGTTCAAGTGGCACAAAAAAAATGAATCTTTGAAAACAAAAGTCATGTCCTTGGTTTGGCAGAAAGAGTCAATGAAGTGTTATAGCGGTCTGTCTGACAGTCAACAGGGGACAGAGTCTGGGCCAGGTTCCTTCAAGCCTTTGAGTGCAAGATCAGATTGCTTTCTTAAGTCATTCAATCCGGGAACATTTTACAAAATGTCTTCTAAATCCTAACAGTTTTCTGAAAACCCTATGTTTCTATATCAGTGGTTCTCAAACGTTTTCATGTCAAGGACCCCCAAAATTATAGGTATTTGGCCACGGACCCCCCATCTGAAAATATGTTGTTCCAGGGACCCCCCAGAAGCAAAGATTTGAGTCAAAAATGTTCCCTTAAAAAAAATATATATATATATATTCAAATATTTGCACAAATGTTAAAGATTTTTCAAAAATAGCAGATCTACAAGCTCATAGCGCGGCACTCGGTGCCGCGCTATGAGCTTGGAGATCTGCTATTTTTGAATAGCCAAAGTATAAAATAATGGCTATAGCTCAAAGCATCTAAAATGACACAGATGCATTCCCGGTCTTAATGCCTTAATCTGTCAGATAAAAACAACACAAATCCTTGCGTCCATGGTGTCTCTTTATGGGGCTGTGTAGAAGAAGTGCTTCATGTTTATGTAGCTTCACATTGCATCACATTAACGTCCTGTCTGTCTGCCCCACAACATCATCCTTGAGCCGCTCGCCCGTAATTCCATCAGACACATGATTGGTTTTCAATGCAGTAGGCGTGGCTTTGTTAATTCCATCATTGGTTTTCAATGCAGTAGGCGTGGCTTTGTTTATTCCATCAGACACATGATTGGTTTTCAACGCAGTAGGCGTGGCTTTGTTAATTCTATCAGACACATGATTGGTTTTCAATGCAGTAGGCGTGGCTTTGTTTATTCCATCAGACACATGATTGGTTTTCAACGCAGTAGGCGTGACTTTGTTAATTCCATCAGACACATGATTGGTTTTCAACACAGTAGGCGTGGCTTTGTTAATTCCATCAGACACATGATTGGTTTTCAACGCAGTAGGCGTGGCTTTGTTAATTCCATCAGACACATGATTGGTTTTCAACGCAGTAGGCGTGGCTTTGTTAATTCCATCAGACACATGATTGGTTTTCAACGCAGTAGGCGTGGCTTTGTTAATTCCATCAGACACATGATTGGTTTTTAACGCAGTAGGCGGGCTTTGTTAATTCCATCAGACACATGATTGGTTTTCAACGCAGTAGGCATGGCTTTGTTAATTCCATCAGACACATGATTGGTTTTCAACGCAGTAAGCGTGGCTTTTTAATTCCATCAGACACATGATTGGTTTTCAACGCAGTAGGCGTGGCTTTGTTAATTCCATCAGACACATGATTGGTTTTCAACGCAGTAGGCGTGGTTTGTTTGTTAGAGGCCGTTCTCTGTGCTGTTCTACCAACTACTTGCGGTTTAGAAGTCCCCAGACGTTAACTTTTTAACTGCCAGAGTTTTTCAGAAAAGTGTCGGGCCACTGCCAGCGTTTCCGAGCGTTTTTAACTGCCAGAGTTTTTCATAAAAGTGTCAAGCCACTGCCAGCGATTCCGAGCGTTTTTAATAACCTTTGTAATAACCCCCGTACGTGTAATAATCATTACACGTACGGGGGTCTCGGAGAATCGGGGGGGGGGGGGGGGGGGGAGCGTGCCGTCGGGATGATCCATTCCATAGTTAAGGGCCGTTGAATGTGTCTTGTTTTCGCCCAAAACAACAAAGCAGAGAAAATTTTTTTTACAAACTTTTACAAATCACTATAACACTGAATGAAACAGCTTCATTTTGTTGTGATCACGTGATCTCTGGGTGCACTCTTCTTCTTGGGTGATCCTGGGATCATTCACAGGCTGCTGGAAGAGCGCCCTCTATCGTAAAAACACTGAAAACACAAATCTCGTCATTGGCGGTGTGAGCAATTGCAAAATATGACATTGTCATTGTCATTGGCAGTCAGTTAAGATTTATTTTTGGGCTTTATGTGCCTTTATTGATAGGATAAGTAGTTTGACAGGAAATGAGGAGAGAGATGGGGAGTGACACACAGCGACGGCCGTCGCGTTCGGGACTCGAACCCGCGACGCGCTGTCAGGCTACTTTGGAGCCTAGGTACCCAGACCACTACGGCAGCGATCCGGGCCCCTGAAAACCATTTTGACATAGGCCTAATTTCTTTCATTTAGTGGTGCTCTGGAGGTAGAGTGTGGCATCGCAACGAAGTGTCCTTGAGCAGGACACTGTACCCCTAACTGCTCTGGATGAGCAGGTTGGTGCCTTGCATTGGTTTTGATGGAATGTTGTGCCACACATATGTAAAGCATTGGTTCTCAAAGTGGGGTCCGGGGACCCCCAGGGGTCCTTGAGAGGGAGTTCCAGGGGTTCCCCAGCTAAATGATAGGTAGTTAGGAACCAAATGGACCCTTATGGGTCTGCAACTCTGAGAGTGTACAAATGAACCCTAACGGGTCCATTTGTACACTCTCAGAGTTAAATTAACATTGATTTTACAATATGAATTGGGGTCCCAGAGATATAAATGCCATTAAATGGGGGTCCGTGGCTTAATGTATGTCAAACTGGGGGGTTCTTGAAATCAAAATGGTTGAGAATCACTGCTAGAGCCATAAAATCGTCTCTTATGGGGGTCCTTGGCATATCTTTTCAAATGGGGGTCCGCGGGGCTAATAAGTGTCAATTCGGGGGTCCTCGACATGAATACGTTTGAGAACCACTGCTATAAAGCACTTTGAGTGGTCCGACGACTAGAACAGCCATATACTGTAAATGTAAGACAATTTACGGTTTAGCACTTCAATCAATAAAAGCCTATTGGAAATTAGCACTGCACAGTTTTATGTACTGTACGTCTGCCGTAACTCACCATAGAGGAGCAGGTAGTCGTGCGGAGGGAAACTCCCATCGCTATTTAGCAGAACGACAGCTGCTTCTTGATTGTGTAAGTAAGACAATAGTTAATCCGTCAAGATCAGGAACGCATAATGTGTCATTTTTAATGTTTTTGCTATAACCATTATTTAATACTTTGGCTATTCAAAAATAGCAGATCTACAAGCTCGTAGCGCAGCACCGAGTGCCGCGCTACGAGCTTGTAGATCTGCTATTTTTTGAAAAATCTTGAAAAGTTGTGCGAATTTTTTTATACGTATATTTTTACAAAAGCCAACAGTTTTTTGAAAAAAACGTATGTTGCTATAATATCAGTGGTTCTCAAACTTTTTTCGGACCCCCCCAAAATGATATGTATTCCGCGGACCCCCATCTGAAAATATGTTGTTCGCTTTAAAAATATATATATATTCAAAGATTTGCCCCCAAAAAATCACGATTAAAAAAATAATAATAGCAGATCTACAAGTTCATAGCGCGGAACTTGTGTATCTGCTATCTTTGAATAGCCAATTAAATCTGAAAATGACACAGATGCGTTCCCGGTCTTAATGCGTTAATCCACTCCAGTGCATTATGTACAAACAATATTGCCAGGGTATTGTATCACCGCCACACTAGTCATTAAGATCTTATGACAACAATAAACAATATTCATACTGTATATTGGGACTGTCACTCTTAACACAGGTTGACACAACACGTTCTTGATTTATTCAGAGATCTGTCTCTCAGAGGTTTTTTTTTTTTTAGTGTGACGTGCGGCTGGAACGGCAACGGCATCATGCACATACAATGATACGCAGCACGCTAAAAAGTGAGACTAATTTCACATTAACATGTGCCAGTGGGCTGGAACTAAGCTAGGCAAAAGAACATCTGAATAATTAAGTTGAATGCAGGCCTTACGAAGCAGGTCACAGATACGCTGGAAAAACCCTGGGTTAATGAAGAAAGTTGCACGCATGCATGCATGCACACGCTTATGCACACGCATGCTATAAGCTCATCATGTTCTGAGTGGAGAATTACATGTGAGAGTCTCCCTCTAAGAAGATACTCCTGTGTTTTTTTGCAGTCCATGACACCCTCAGCGGAGGACAGTGTTATTGTGACCCTTTTTTTCACTTACATTTTATTGCAAATATATATTTTTTTCGAGTTGTTTGGTGATGTCTCTGCTTCCGGGTTGCAACTTCACCGACTAATAACGCTATTTTCGCGGCTCATATGCACAGCTTTTCGGGGTTTTCTAGCTGTCTATTTACGGAATTTTCATTCCGTGCTATTCCACCGTGTTCAGTGAGATCAGCCTGACAATACACTTAGCCTGGTATGGTAGACATTCTCTACCATACAGATTACAGGTTATAATGTTTTATTCATTAAGATATGTGGGATATCAACAGAGTAACTTACAGGGATATAGAGCGATAGCCAGTGAGCTGAAAGGTTTCCCCTGCCTGTATATAGAGTCCCATTACTGTTAGATCACATTATATATACCTGTATAGAGTCCCATTACTGTTACATCACATTATGCACCGGTTGGTGAACGTGTTTTCAGACGACAAACACAGTTAGGATCTCACAGGATGCATGTGGATGAGAAAGCCAAGCTTTTTCTACATGTTTCTGTGCAGTGGTGTAAAGTAACTATAAGTACATTTACTCAAGTACTGTACTTAAGTACAATTTTTTAATGAGTTATTTCTTACTTTACTGGAGTATTTCCAATTTTCAGAGGCATTTCCTACTCCAGAGGCAAATATCGTACTTTTATTCCACTATAATTATTTGAAAACTTTAGTTGTTTTTCAGATATAAATCATTATATTATAAAACACACATTAACCACTTTAGCCCTATTTTATACATAGGCTATTTGAAAATGGCAGATCTACAAGCTCACAACGTATCGCGATGCGACGCGTTGTGAGCTTGTAGATCAGCTATTTTCAAACATTTTAGTACTTTTACTTTTGGTACTTTAAGTATATTTTGATGCCAATACTTTTGTACTTTTACTCAAGTAACATTTTGAACACCGGCCTTTTACGTCTAACGGAGTGTTTTTATATTGCGGTATTGGTACTTTTACTTAAAGTAAAATATCTGAGTAATTCTTCCACCACTGTATCTGTGTGTGTGAGTTACTGTGTGTCAGTGCCTGATTTATACTTGGTTGCGCGCCTTGGTGTCACGTACCGAAAATAGCCGATTTACAAATGTGTTCCATGTAAATGTGCTATTTTTCAAGTGCGACAACTAAGTATAAATCACCCTTTAGGCAGTGGAAAGTGAGGAAATGTTGAGAATTACTCCAATAAAGTGTGTGCGTGCGTGCGTGTGTGCGTGCATGCGTGCGTGCATGTGTGCATGCGTGTGTGCGTGCGTGCGTGCGTGTGTGCATTGTTAACACCGTTTCCACTAACACCTTTGAAGTCAGGCTGAGGCTGTGCCCGGGAGGAGAGGATGTGTTGGATTGAGATCCCTAATGGAAAAAAAGCCCCCCGAAGCCCCTAGTATAACCCCCCCCCCCCCCCCCCCCCCAACTCTCCTGGAAGGAAGAACACAAAATAAACGTGTGGGCTAGATACTGTAAAAGAAAAACATTAACCCATTATGGCCTGGAACGCATATGTTGATGATTTCTTTGGGCTATTCAGATTAGCAGATATACAAGCTCATAGCGCGGCACCGAGGGCACCGCTATGAGCTTGTAGATCTGCTATTTTTTGGGGGGGAAAAAAATCTTGAAAATGTGTTAAAATCTTTGAATACGTATATACATTTTTAACTCAAATCTTTGCTTCTGGGGGTCCCTTGAACAAAATATTTGGTCCGCGGACAAATACATATAATTTTGGGGGTCCTTGAAATGAAAAAACACTGATAAATAGCATCATAAGTAAAAAATATATATATATATAAACTTTAGGATTTAGAAGACATTTGTAGAATCCCCAGAAGCAATAAGATTTGAGTTACAAATGTTCGCTTTAAAAAAAAATATATATATTCAAAGATTTGCACACATTTTCACGATTTTTCAAAAATAGCAGATCTACAAGCTCGTAGCGCGGCACTCGGTGCCGAGCTAATAGCCCAAAGGAATGTAAAAATGACACACATGGATGCGTTCCTGGTCTTAACGCGTTAACAACCCAAACCTTCACAGTGCTTTCTCTCTCTCTCTCTCTCTCTCTCTCCACCGTGTCACTTTGCATTCCCATAGCCCTCCTTCAAAGGCCATGGTTCCAGTGGCACTAAATGCAAATGTGTCTGAACACCATTCCCCCGAGGCGGGCGTCGTCAACCCCGAGACGAGCGAACACAAACTTGAGACGAGGAGGAGTGAGCGGCACGCCGGCTAAGCTCCCGTGACGGGCTGCTAAAAATGGCGTTTTCACAGCGTTAAAGGCAAACGTTTTGCACTTTGTCACACAGACTATTTGGTTGTGTTGTGTCGTCTGCCTCGGCGTGATGCATAATGAGAGGGCGTGGTGTGCATAATGAGGGGCGTGGTGCATAATGAGAGGGCGTGGTGCATAATGAGAGGGCGTGGTGCATAATGAGAGGGCGTGGTGTGCATAATGAGGGGCGTGGTGCATAATGTTGTTTTGGCGAGAACAAGCTACATTCAACAGCCAATAACTAAAGAAAGGAGGGTCGCGGTGACATACTTTATTCCCCCGATGGAAGCAGAGACACTCCTCCGTCTTTTGTGACACTCTGTGTGTCGATCGTCCTGGAACAAAATATTCTGTGGCTCTTGAAAGGTTATCCTTCTCCGTTCTCTACACTGGCTCCCCGTAGCGGCTCGCATCTAGTTTAAAACCCTGGTGCTAGCCTATAGGGCAGTGAAAGGAACAGCTCCTTCTTACCTCCAGGCTATGGTCGATGCTTACACCCCTGCCCGACCACTTCGGTCTGCCACCTCGGGGCGACTGATTGCCTCGTCGCTCAAGGGTCCTTCTGGCCGATCCACACGGTCACCACTTTTTCTGTTCAGGCTCCACAGTGGTGGAATGAACTCCCCACTGATGTCAGGACAGCAGAGTCACTGATGTCAGGACAGCAGAGTCACTGATGTCAGGACAGCAGAGTCACTGATGTCAGGACAGCAGAGTCACTGATGTCAGGACAGCAGAGACACTGATGTCAGTACAGCAGAGTCACTGATGTCAGGACAGCAGAGTCACTGATGTCAGGACAGCAGAGTCACTGATGTCAGGACAGCAGAGTCACTGATGTCAGGACAGCAGAGTCACTGATGTCAGGACAGCAGAGTCACTGATGTCAGGACAGCAGAGTCACTGATGTCAGGACAGCAGAGTCACTGATGTCAGGACAGCAGAGTCACTGATGTCAGGACAGCAGAGTCACTGATGTCAGGACAGAGTCACTGATGTCAGGACAGAGTCACTGATATCAGGACAGCAGAGTCACTGATGTCAGGACAGCAGAGTCACTGATGTCAGGACAGCAGAGTCACTGATGTCAGGACAGCAGAGTCACTGATATCAGGACAGCAGAGTCACTGATGTCAGGACAGCAGAGTCACTGATGTCAGGACAGCAGAGTCACTGATGTCAGGACAGAGTCACTGATGTCAGGACAGAGTCACTGATGTCAGGACAGAGTCACTGATGTCAGGACAGAGTCACTGATGTCAGGACAGCAGAGTCACTGATGTCAGGACAGCAGAGTCACTGATGTCAGGACAGCAGAGTCACTGCCCATCTTTCACCGCAGGCTGAAAACCCACCTCTTCAGGAAACACTACCCTTCCTCTTTGCCTTGTCTGCTTGTTGTTAACTAGTTGTACGAACTCTTGTTTTATTTTTGTATTGTTTTATTGGATCTTGTTTGGTCAATACACTTATTTGTTTTAGCTCTTGCTCATTTGATTTTGCTATTTGTCTCATCTGTTTAAGAAAGTAGGTCGCTGATATATTGCACTTTTACCTTAGCGCTAGGTATACTCTTAGTTGCCTGTTTTAGCAGAGAATGCACTTAAGACTTCTGGTGATCAGTAGTTTCGTTCCCTACCTATGTTGAATGCACTTATTGTAAGTCGCTTTGGATAAAAGCGTCTGCTAAATGACTGTAATGTAATGTAAATGTAATGTTAGTAAAAATGTCAATCAAAAACGCCGGCTGACTTAATTAATAAATGAACTCTGGCACTCAATGACATTAATGACACGCCCAGAATAAGGACGGTTGAAAGTGGTTGACATATATCTTTTTTTAGCGCACAGAATTTGCCTTTTGTATTGGGAAATGAGCGCTCACAAAATACTGATCTAGTAAATTAGAAAATGTATTTACTTTGTGTACTGCTGAACAAACCTCAAGGCACACCTGGACACCCGCTGGCACACCCTGTGTGAACCTCTGGCCTGGGGGAGCACACGTCAAGGGTCTCCATTCCGCCTGCCTCCAACTGTTATGGCACGTTTAGACACGTTTAGACGGGCCCTAATGGATGCATGCATTAATTATGACTATTACTACTTATCATTCTGTAGCTCTTTGCTTCATCAATATTACACGGATGAGGATTTGTGTGAGAGAGACAGACAGACAGACAGACAGACATACTCTCACAGTTCTTTCTAGGTCAGCTGTTGTTGTTGTTGTTGAGTATACTTTCTTTAACTCCAGAATATTGAGGAAAACTTTCAGAATATTGATTTTCTATTTTTATTATAACTATGATTCATTTGCATTGAAACGGGGCACGTTCTTTGTTCTTTGTTTGCCTCATTCTCTCCCATCCACCTTTAACCCATTAACACCGGGAAAGTCGTGTCATTTTAAGATTTCTCTGGCTATTCAAAAATAGCAGACCTACAAGCTATGAGCTTGTAGATCTGCATTTTCTTTTTTAAATCATGACATTTTTAGCAAATCCTTGAATATATATTTATATATATATATATTTTTTTAAACCGATTATTTTTACTCTAATCTTTGCTTCTGGGGGTCCCTGGAACAACATATTTTGAGATGGGGGTCCCTGGAACAACATATTTTGAGATGGGGGTCCCTGGAACAACATATTTTGAGATGGGGGTCCGCGGCCAAATACATATCATTTTGGGGGTCCTTGACATGAAAAAAGTTTGAGAACCACTGATATTATAGCAAACAATATATCTTCAAAGATTTGCACACATTTTCACGATTTCCCCCAAAAACAGCAGATATACAAGCTCATAGCTATGAGCTTGTATATCTGCTATTTTTAAATAGCTAAAGAAATATAAAATGACACAGACGCGTTCCCGGTCTTAAAGGGTTAAGAAGTATTCATCTCTTTTCAGGTCGCACAAAAACAGGATGCAGACTTTCACGAAAAAGACCCAATAAAATCCAGTCATGTTCCATTCCGCCGGTCAAGCTTTAGGACAGAAAAAAGAAAGAAGCTCCTTTTGTGTTTCTTTGTTGAATAGTTCTGAATTGCTCCGTGCGACACAATGGAGTTGAATCACGACGGCTCAGAGCCAGATTGATGGGTTGCATTCATGGAATCAAAAGGAGGTGGACGTCTGGTCGATATAAACAAAACACACGCTCAACCGTCTGCCGCAATTATGCTCTGATTGGATCATTTGGATGCGGGCGGGTGACTCAGTGGAGATGTTCATCCCTTTCACTGCAATAACAAATTATGACTGTCGATAGACAAGAATATTAACCCATTAAGACCGGGAAAGCATCTGTGTGTCATTTTAAGATTTCTTTGGGCTATTCAAAAAATAGCAGATCTACAAGCTCATATTAAACATGAAAATGTGTGCACATTTTTACAAATGTATTCTAAATCCTAACAATTTTTTGATGTTATATCAGTGGTTCTCAAACCTTTTTTGTGTCAAGGACTCCCAAAATCATGTTTTTGGCCGCCGATCCCCATCAAAATATGTTGTTCCAGGGACCCCCCCCCACCAGAAGCAAATATTTGAGTTAAAGATGTTTAAGATAATTTTTCAAAAATAGCCAAAGTATAACAATAATGGGATGCGTTCCAGGTCTTAATGGGTTAATGGTACGATGCAAAATAATAAAGCGTTGACTCTTGACTGCGGTATGTGAAGATGATGGGGGGGAGGATTAAAATGACATTTACAAAACGGAAAACCTTTCTGCTGCCATCTCTTCAGAGCCTTCGTTAGACGGATGAGCAATTATACACATTGTTAGTCAGTTTATTTATTTCGGTCATGATTAGAAAAACAGTTGAACAATAACTTTTGGCCCAAAAGGTTTGGGCTGAAGCTTATTATGCCCACCTTATTAATATTTAAATGAATTGTCACAAAAGAAAAAGGAAACAAAAGAGCAAAGAAATATAAAAGAGAACCAGGTGTCAACGATGCTACAAGTCTTACGTATCAGAACAAACGAAACAAACGTTTTTGGCTTTGCATCAACTACACAGAAAAAGGAAAGGAAACAAAACAAAAACATTGTGGTTTCATAGTTGGAGGCTACATTTGTCCTGTTGTCAAAACCACATGTATACCCTGTCTGTCACGGAAGCGTTTCTCCTATTCAAAATCCCATAGGTTTTCATTTGCCTCTCCACGGACAGAGCAACATACAGTGGCGTAACAGAGGGGTAGCAAGTGATGCGGTGCGGGGGGGCCACCAGCAGGGGGGGCCCCGCCTGCGCTGATACACATATTTTTACAGCAAAAAAAAGAAAAAAGTTGATTTATATTGGTCAAATAGAACCGAATTAGACCAGAATTAGACCCGACATTTTTCGCGCGCGTGCGCAGGTTGTGCACGTACATGCACGCGCGCGTGCATGGGAGGCCCCGCGATTCTGCGTTATGCCACTGGCAACATACCACGTTCCAACCTAAACGGGTCTTTCTCAGCGTTGTCATGTTTGTATGATGAAACGACTCAGAACTGAAACACTGACTGACTGTACAGAAAGAATAAGTCCAATGCAAAACCATATGACGCTGATTAAAGTACCAAAAGTAAAAGTAGTCATTGTGCAGAATGTCCCGTTTCACAAGTTCAAAAGGTTTTAAAAATCTTTTGAAAATAGCCGATCTACAAGCTTGTAGATCTGCTATTTTCTGCTATCTTCAAATGGCCGAAATATATAGGGCTGAAGTGGTTAGTGTGTTTTGTAATAATAATCAAAATCTACAAAGTAACTAGTGATATTACAATAGCTAGATAGACACAGTATGTGTCGGACGGCTGGCGTAGCCGTCCGGGCACCTCGCCACTGTCAGGCTAGGTGCCGTGCCGTGTCGTGGGTTCGACTCCCGATCCCGATGACCTTTGCTGCGTGTCACTCCCCATCTCTCTCTCCTCATTTCCTGTCAGTCTACTCCATCTATCAAAGGCAGAAAGAAAGACAAACAAATCAGTAATCTTTTCCTCAGGGCATCCAGACTGCTGCCAGCGATGGAAGCTATGAGCACCAACCCCCCCCGGTCCACAGTATTGACCCCTGATGGACAAAGTGATCTCTTTTACCACTTTAAACTTTTCATCCCTATAACACATGTCATATTAGAATCCTCAAGGCGTCCCGTGTTTATCCTCGAGGCACTTGGGGCTATGAGGGTATGGAGGTGGGGTTTGGTGGGTCATGCATTGGTTGAAAACGTACTCAACGTACTTCTTTATTTAAGTAAAAGTATCAATACTGCAATATAGAAATACTCTGTTACAAGTAAAAGTCCAGACTTCAAAGTACAACAGTATTGGCATAAAAATGTACTTACATTTCGGGAAATAATTATGGGAAATACTCCAGTAAAGTACAAATACCTCAAAATTGTACTTCATTAAGTACAGTACTTAAGTAAATGTACTTAGTTACTTTCTACCGCTGGTCATGGGTTGTGGGGGGTATGGAGGTGGGTGAGGAGGGGAGGGTAGGGAGGGTACAGGGCCTGGGCCAGCCTTCACATAGGCTGGGGCCATGTTTCTTGTTTTTAAAAAAGATCATGAAATAGCAGATCTTCAAGCTTGCAGATATGCTATTTTTGTGATTGTTCTGTGACACCATTATATGACAAGGTACAACATAAGGCATACGTGGTTAAGTGTCATTGTAGGCAGTCTAGGCACGCAGGGAGAACACTCACTCTTCATCGTCATCATCGTTGTGCTCAGCAGATGGACAAGTCAAAGTGCTGCACAAAACATTAAGCACTAAGACACAGAGAACATTAAGACGGAGCTAAAGAAACACATTATAAAGGGCCATTTGAATACAATTAAAAATAACAAGTTAAAATAACACTAGATAAGAGAATAAAATTACGGTGCAGAAGAAATCATAAAGTAAAAGCTCAGGAAAAGGCAGCGACCAACAGAAAGGTCTTCAGCTTTGATTTAAATGAATTAGCAGAGCTAAGCAGTCCTGCAGTTTTCTAGAAGTCTGTTCCAGATATGTGGTGCATATAAAAACTGAACCATGCTCCAACGCATTTAGTTCTGGCTCTGGGTTCAGAGCCAGAACTTATTCCACTTATTCCAGATGACAGGAGGAGGAATAGGGGTTTTCTTTAAGAATCAAGGTGTCTCTACCTCCTCCTGAAGGTGGAGACTTCACCACTTGAAGCCCCATAAATCTCAGGGCACTTACCTCATGTTTACACCTATTAAAATGTCTGGCAATCCATCACTTCTGATCACACAGCGGCTGAGTCAGCAGATTTTCAGAACCGGGTGTTATGACTTTACGTCTTCTGCTGCCTGGTACGGTAACTTAAACTGTAGATCTCTGTATAAACTCTCAAGGATTGTGTCGATGGCAAAGTAAAAGAGTTGGCAAAAACCCTAAATGCTCATGACTCACCGTTTTTACAGAAAGGATGAGGAAGAGAGTGAGGAGCGTCCTGGCGGATAGCTCCTATCCTCTCTTCAGTCAGTTTGAACTAGCAGGGGTCTTCAACGAGAGAGAGACACAGCAGGGACCCCCACTGAATATTGATAACATAGATAGCTTCATAGACCTGTTTGACAGCACTATCAGTGTTGTTTACAAATTATATTTTCTATTAATATGTCATATCCAAGTTTCAGACATTTAACCACTTCTTCACCAAATATCTTTGCCGAAGATTCCAGATCTACATGCTTAAGCCATGTCGCGTTGTGAGCTTGTAGATCTGATGAATTAGTCGAATGTTCGCCACAGAACAGCGGCGCTATAGGGTGCATGTAGTTCAGCTCCATAGTGCGATTTCCATGGTTGGTGGTGTAAAGAGAGAAGCATCCCGTTTAAGATTTTCATCTGGAGAAAACTCTGAATGACTCAGAGCAAAGACTCTCAACCTTTTTTCAATTACAAGGACCCCCAGTTTGATATGCATGCATTAGTCCAGGGACCCCCATGTGGTTCCATTTGTACACTCTCAGAGTTACAGGCCCATAAAGTTTCATTTGGTACTATCCAAACTTTCATTTAGCTGGGGACCCTCTGGAACCCCCTCAAGGACCCCATGCTGAGAACCAGTGCTTCAGAGGAGTGGTTCTCAAACTTTTTCATGTCAAGGACCCCCAAAACTATGTGTATTTGGCCACGGACCCCCATCTCAATATATGTTGTTCCAGGGACCCCCCAGAAGCAAAGATTTGAGTTAAAAATGTTTGCTTTAAAAAATACATAATTCAAAGAAAACAAAATCACAATAAAAAAAAAAAAAGCTACAAGCTCATAGCCCGGCACTCGGTGCCGCGCTATGAGCTTGTAGATCTGCTATTTTTTAATAGCCAAAGTATAAAATATGGATAAAGGGGTTAAAATGATTGTGACGCTTTATTAACTAATTTAGCTGGGGACCCCCTGGTGCCCCCCACACCCCCCAAGGACCCCTGGGTGGTCCCTGCTCCCAACGTTTTAGAACCAATGCTTCAGAGAGTCCGTAGCTGGGGAGGAGGCCCTCCAACATGCTGGAGATAGCAGGTCTAAAACATTTACCTACATTTACTTGCTTGAGTGCCTCCCTTTCAGCCTGTACTTTGTGTCCAAAATGTTTTTTTGGGAGTGATGTGGGAGTATTGCACCGTGTTTCATTTTGCTGCTTGTAAAAAGAAACACAACTTGCAAAGAACTGTGTTTACAAGTCACATTGTTCCCATAATCCGAAGTTACTGCTGCAGGTTGCTAAGCAACACTATTCCCTTGACCCAGGGGGAAGACTGTGCTGTGTAAAGCGATACACTTTCCCATAACCTGGAGGGACACGTAGGCAGAGGCACGTTGTAATTGGCTGTTTGGTTGTTAAACAACTGCCCGGTGATATCGCTGAGACAGTTTGTTCATTTTTGGACCGCAATTCTTATATGAGACTATTCTATGATGACCCAATGTTATTCTCCATAGAGAAATGACTTTACGACCCAGCGAGTGACGTCAGTACTTTAGTACTCTATAGATATCCTTCAGAGTGGTCATGTGACCCCTTTGGCTTTGATCCACCTTGATGATGGCTGGTGGCCTGGCGGTGGTGAGCCTCCTTTATGTGTTGGAACTGTGACATGTGAAAAGAACTGTGACATGTGAAAAGAACTGTGACATGTGTAAAGGGCATGAGGGATAAAAATGCCAGGGGTAGAGGCTCCCTCTGTGCTGCCAGGTCAACACTACACACATGTGTAGTACAGGAAGTGTCAGTACTTGTGTGGGCGTGTGCATTTTGGTGTGTGTGTGTGTGTACTTGGATTACTATACTTGTGAGGGCTAAATGACCCCACCACTATAGTAAAATTTGAGAAATATACATACACAATTAATTTTTCGGACCATTTTTCTGGTTCTCACAAGAGAAATTAGTTTTATGGTAAAAAAAGAAATTAATAGGATTAGAGAAATTTTTGCTTCATTAGAGAGTTGCAGAAACTAAGACCGGACACAGAGAAGGGAGACATGACGGGAGTCTGATTCAAACTCGGTAGTCCATGAGCCAGAGCCCCAAAATTGAGCAATGATTATCGAAAGAGTGGGCAAAACCATACCTATATTAAATTGTATATAGGGTCAATATAAGTAAAGGGAATGGGGAAAATAACAAAATGTGTGATAAATATGAAAAAGCTACTCCTGTGGAAAGGTTATCATATATTTATTTACTTATATTGACCCTATAAACAATTTAATATAGGTATGGTTTTGCCCACTCTTTCGATAATTAAATCTTGTCTGGCTCATGGACTACGGGTCCTAGTGAGCGATGTGGTCCGTCCGTACATTGACTGTCTGAGCCACCAGGCACCACCAGCGCATGCCTCATTTTGTCTGTCGTTTGTGTCAGTTTAACTCATATTATTAGGAGGCCCAGAAGCCACTGCAAACACAAAAGGCTTGTTTCCATTGTGGTATTTGTACTAAATTCATCAGTAAGACAAACCATACAATATATTGGTAAAAGCTCCAGTAGTCCTTTTGGGACTATTTAGTTTTGTTTGTAATCATTCCTTTACGATGAAGAATCCCAAAACTAAGAAAATACTTGATGAATTGAAGTAAATTGAGGCCAAGTTTAACGGCAGCAAAACAATATTAACGATAATCCAAATGTCTTCTATCTAGTAGTATATCGCTACTTTCAAAACATCGCTTTATGTTTAAAGTTTACTTTTTAATTCACTTCTGCTTCAAACCGTGACATGCTGGAGTGAAGAATACGTCCAGGCGTGCCTGTGGGGTTCAACAGGAGCCTGTTCACACACAAGCGAGCACCCAGGCGAGCGCGTCATTCGTGCACGTGACGATTTAGCCAAAAAAAAGTTGTTTCAAAAGTAAATTTTCTTCTTCTAATGGTTATGTTTTGGAAAGGTCGAGAAACCTTGAGATGAGAGGCTTTGGATTACACAGATTATTCATTTTAATATGGTTTTGCTGTTGTTAATCTTGGCCTCTGTTCTTCTTAAATTCATCAAGTATTTTCTCATTTTCTGGATTCTTCATTCACCGTAAAGCAGTGGTTCTCAAACTTTTTCATGTCAAGGACCCCCAAATTGACACTTATTAGCCCCGCGGACCCCCAATTGAAAAGATATGCCAAGGACCCCCATAAGAGAAGATTTCTACGTCTCTAGCAGTGATTCTCAACCATTTTAATTTCAAGGACCCCCAGTTTGACATGCATTAGGGCTCCGGACCCCCATTTAATGGCATTTCTATCTCTGGGACCCTGATTTGTATAGTAAAATCAATGTTAATTTAACTCTGAGTTACGGATCCATAAGGGTCCATTTGGTTCCTAACTATCATTTAGCCGGGGACCCCCTGGAGCTCCCTCAAGGACCCCTGGCGGTCCCCGGACCCCACTTTGAGAACCAATGCCTTTAGTGGAATGTTATACAAACGGGAATTCTCCTCGTATTCAAGACATCACAGGGTGACTAAATGATAGAAATGAAGTTATTCTTTGCGTAAACTTCTCCTGAAAGCCTGAGGCTCAAAACAATAACAATGGTACCCCCCCCCCCCCCCCCCCCCGCTAACTGTTCACACAGCCATTTAAAATGCAGAACTCTAGTTCATGCAGTTAACTTTCTCTCTCTCTCGCCCCTCTCAGTGGACAGTGGTGAGACGAGACTCACTACATATGGATGAGTTTGTTGCGTTTGCTGCACTTCTGGAGCTGCATGGTGGAGATTTGTGTTGTGTTGAGGACGGGGGGGGGGGGACGGGGGGACGGGGGCCCGGAGCGTTTCTACCAGCCAAGCTTTTCATGAATCTTCTTGCTCTGTGTTCAATTATTCAGGCCTTTTTCTACACTGGAGACAGACAGCAGCGACAGGCTGTGAGGACGACACGGAGACGGATGCAGAGAGACAACCCACCCATCTACCAGTGTACCACAGGTGATACGTCTTCACACACACACACACACACACACACACACACACACACACACACACCAATCTACCAGTGTACCGCAGGTGATACGTCTACACACACACACGCACGCACGCACACACGCACACACACACACACACCTATCTCTCTTTTTCTCCCTCTCTCCCCTACCTTGCAGTTTTGCTACTATTCCCTTCATTGATGTGGTTGGACAAGGAACCAGTGAGTCCTCCCTCCATGCATATTAATGTTCCGTACGGTTGGGCCCTTCAAGGTTCAATATGAATACAGTGATGCCTGCCAGGCACACAGCCCAGGGCTCTATTTCAACTCTTACAATGGTGGCGTTGATGCTATCAACTTTGTGCATACCCGGCCTGACGTGGATATGCAGTGATTGACAGTGACACGCCATAAATATGCAAAGTAATGTATGTTGAGTTCAATATAACTCTTCTTTACTGACAGCTCACCTGACATGACCTGGTGGACTTGAATAAATACAACTAAAATAAATGCACCTAACCGAAGTAAGCTATGTGTTACACTTAATTAATTCAAGATAATTGGTCAAATAATTGGTCAAAACACAATAATATAAATAATGCAGAGCTGTTCTATAACAGTAGAGTAGAAAACTGTTGAGTGACGGGGACTTCAGCTAAATGAGCAGATGGCACAGCTGTACAATTATGTGCAGCTCAACGTTATGATGAGCAGAACATTAGTAATGTATTGTCAAGGACGTTACAGGAAAGATTTTTGCTGTGTGAGTGCGTGCGCTGTATTGTCAAGGACACACACACACACGCACACTCAAAGTCAATCAAGAAGAGAAGTTCTTACTCAGCAAGTTGTTCATTTTTGAGTTGAAATACAAATGAGTTGAGAGGAGAGAGAGAGGGAGAGTGTGTGAGAGAGAGAGAGAGAGAGAGCTGGGGCAACAGAGCCGAACCCAGCAGGAGTGAAATGAAGATTAATTAAATCTCCAGGGCTTCTAGGAAGTTCTTTGGGGGAAAGCAGGAATCCCTGGATGTGGAGCCATCTGTCTGCTGGCTCTGATGTCATCAGTGATGGACGAGGGATGTGTGTCACCACGGGTCATTCATCAAACATGACTGCTTTCATTTTTTTGTGTTTTATCTCTTCCTCCTCTCGCATCTCTCATGGTCTGGAGCTGTATATGTTCCATGTGTTATCCAATGCAATTCAGTTCTCATTCCAAGTGATAATGACCATGGCTGCTATGTTCTCCAAGTCCCACTGGGCTGCTTTCTGCTGATCTATGTAGTTATTTCATCCTCCCCAATGCTTGTGATGTGTGTAACCCCACTGGCCTACCAGCAGGGCTTTCTGTGGGATTTAAGCTTAATTTATAGGCTACTCCATCGCGCGAGAAAAAGAACGGATCCACGAGCAAACTAGATAACGGATCTACAAGCTAACAGTGCATTGCGATGCGACATGGTGTTAGCTTGTAGATCTAGAATAATAAACAAAGCCAGTTACCTTGAATGGACTAATCCATTATTCATAAAGTCCTGCACATAGAGATGTGTAGATAATGGTGTACGTAAAAACCTTGGAAATAATCTTTAGTGCTAAGATTAAAAGCCTTCCGATGTGTATCCAACGTCTTCTAAACCAAGAGAAGGAAAGTGTAGTTTAAGAGGGTTATAAATGCATTTTCAAAACACGTTAAAAAAGTCAGAACTAATGTGAAAGCTTTCAATTTTGTGAGTTAAACTATGGAATAGCCTTAGTGATGGGTTGAAGTTTTGTACATCCCAAAGGAGATTTTTAAAAGTAAAATAATTCAGGAGTACAGTTTTGAGTAAATCATTTTTTCTCTTTTTATCTTGCAGCATATTTAAAGTTTTTTTCTATGTTAAAATATATATTTGAAGGATTGTAAAGGATAGGCAAAGAATAAGCATTGTTCTTCAGCCTGTTCCTTTTTTTCATTGAATTTGGATTTTGTGTGTGAGTTGGATATGTACATTAGTGATGGTGATTTTTTTTGTTCAACACACAAGTGTGTTTTGATTTGTTGTAAACAAAGACTGAAAAAAACATTGATTCATTCATCTGTTCTTTTTTGGCACGTGACAACGACTTGAGAGCTCCTAGATTGTGACAGGAATTGTGAAATTGTTTGACAGGAAGCCTCACTCATATCATCATTGTAACATCCTCCGGAGGCTCATTTGTTTTAGCTTTGATAACTTTAAAATTTTCAAACAGGTTGGGGTCATATACAAGACCCTACATGGTCTGTGCCCGCCCCCCCTAAGTTAATTCATTAAAAGGAAGCCTGATAGGGGAATCAGTACCAGAGCAACCACTCGAGGAGATTGTGAAGTGCCGCACCGGCAAACAACATTGGGTCAAAATGTCCTCTCAGTACAGGGTTGTGTAGCATGGAATGGCCTTCCTCTACGTATAAGGGATTGTGCTACATTTCCATCTTTTAAATTCAATCTGAAAAGATGGTTGCTTGAAAACCAAAGCTGCAACCATTTTGTGATATAACAGGCCAATTTGTGTTTTTGCCTATAACTGCACCGATCTGTGTAAAACTTTGTATGCACACTCTCCAGAGGACAAGGAAAAACCTTTTTCCTGCATTTTTCACATTTGCCTTTTATAGCGCCACCAGGAGGCCGACTTATGTAAAAAAATAAAATTGATTGTAAGCCTTCAGATTTTATCCAAATTTCACGCAAATCGGTACACATGATCTCTATAGTCATGTGATCAAGACGGATCTGTTAGATTCATATTCCATCCTGATTGGCTAAAATTGACATCTAAAGTTTGCAGCAGTGGCCCGTTTTGAACAAAATGCCGCAAATCATGAACGCAGCGTCCGATTGTAGTGAAACTTTGCACGCACATTCACACTACGTCGAGGAACAAATGCCACCCTTTTGACATTGCCCTATTATAGCGCCACCTTGAGGCCACTTTTTGCAACAGTTTTCTTTTTTATATTACTCCTACAAATTATGTCCAAACATCATGCAAATCGGTACACATTATCTCTATAGTCACGTGATCAAGATGGTTCTGTCCAATTTTTTATATTCCATCCTGATTGGCCAATTCCGAACATTGCTGGCCCATAATAACCTACCTGACCTGGCGGAGACCTGTGCTCCGAGGAGCACTTTTTCTATTTTTTATGCTGTGTTCCCTATGTAATATTATGTAAATGTATTCCACTGTTCGTCTGTCTATTTTCTGATTTTATGTTTCTTGTGAGGACTGCGGATGAAAACTAGCATCTTTGCTAAATCCGGTGTTTTTACGTCCATTTGACGTCCATTAATATGCTTTGTCCTGTCCAAATAAACAGATAAAGTAAAAGTAAAGTAAATTGGACCAAAATGAGCTCCAAGCACATCAGTGGGGCTACGTCTTGTCACAGCAGAACGAGACTCCTATCGTAATTCATCATTTTGTGATTATTAGAGTGGATTGGCAAAGAGAATCGTACCATAATGCAACACTGCAGTTGAGATTTAACGGAATCAGAGTGATAATTTATTTTATTGCAGTTATGCACACATGGGAATTGTGTATATAATTGCAGTTGTTTGCAAATGTACTCTGGAGTTAATGGTGGCAAAACAACATGAAGGTGATATTGGCAGTAGCTGGATTTGGTAATGCAAAAGTTGGAGTGGATGTACCAAACAAAAGTGTGTGCGACTGTGCGTGCGTGCGTGCGCATTGTTGGAATACTAAGTATAGATACGAGGACGCAGAGGGCATTTTGCGCACGCACATGCGTCTCCAGCGTGCGCGCTGGAGACGCAATGTTACTTTCATTCGGTTAATTCGGTACAACAAATGTACTCCATGAAGTGTAGATGTCAGAGGTTTTTTCTTTGACTTTTTTCTTCATCCCAAAAGTGGGGGGGGGGGATATCCCTCCCCCAATGGAACTGAGTATGTCCAACCCCCCCCCCCCCTCCTGCGTCCCTGTATAGATATCCTTCAGAGTGGTTGTGTTGTGTGAGCCCTTTGGCTTTGATCCACCTTGATGATGGCTGGTGGCCTGGTGGTGGTGAGCCTCCTTTATGTGTTGGAACTGTGACATGTGAAAAGGGCATGAGGGATAAAAATGCCAGGGGTCAACACTACACACATGTGTAGTACTGTAAGTGATGTCACTGTGTGTTCTTATGAAGAATAAGAAAATAAATATGAAACATATGTCTTGTAGCCTATGACTGTAATAACCATAAAGTGACCTCCTTAATAATAATTGTACTTTGTAAAATGATAGACACTGTAGTTATAGCATAGACTGAAGTTGGAAAGGCTGCGCCCAGTGCCTGTGTCGGCGCCGATCGTGCTGGCGGTGGCACGTGCACCGAACGCACGCGCACGTTCACTCGCTGGCCGCTCGAATGCACCCGATATTGTCCGGTTTATGTTGAGGGGGGCCTTTGATTTGGTGTAGTTCCACGGCCCTGAGGGGCCTTAACCCGGGCCAGGGTAAAAAATTAAAATAAATGCCATTTATAAAATTAACCTCTTACAATTTTGATGTCCTCTCCAATAGTAATACAAATGTATGTTTGTGTGCAAACACACACACACGTGCAAGGCTAGGCGTGATGACAGTAAGCGTAATGCCGTTGGATTGAACCATTGTCCTCGGGCCTTGTGATGGCCATAACACCAGCCCGGCCCGGCCAGCCGCCCAGCAGTTTGCTCTCACTGTGTGTGTGATTGCATTACATCAGGGCCTGTTGCCTCATTTCAAACTTTCACTGTGTTATTACTCACCACTGTAATACTGTCTGACGCGTCAGCACAGCCTTCGTTCTCTCTCTTCTCCCCCCCTGCCCTTCCCACCCTTCCGTTTTGCTGATCGTCGACTCTCCACGTCTCCATCTCTCTCCGTTTCTCTCTACCTCTCTATTTGTCTTTTTTTCCCCTCTTCCTCAGACTGTCACGGTTGTAAGGAGATTGACGACAACCGCAAGCTTTCACGGAGTTGCGTCACGATTTCTCCACCGTTGCGTTTAGTTTTTCGTTGCTCATTTTTCTATTTCTGAGTGGTTTGTTTAACTCTGTGTGTGTTAATCAGGCCAAGCGTCAGCATCAGATGTCATGAATCTGCTGTTATGCTCACCTACGGTTAAATGTCATGTATATCAGTGGATCTCAAACATTTTCATGTCAAGGACCCCCAGATTGATATATATTTGTCTGCAGACCCCCATTTGAAAAGATTTTGTGCAGGGACCCCCATAAGAGATTTTTGGTGTTAAAGGAGAAATCCGGACATTTTAAGTGTTATCTTTGATGTGTAGTTACTCACTCACCGAGTTAGGAAGTGGCGTTGAGTTTTTCCAGCGATTCCCCTGTCTGTGAGTCTGGTCGACCCCCACCATTGGCATAGTGGGAGGTCTAAGGCTATGGTCTTAGTGAAAATCGCCTAATTCCACAGCTCCAAACTTCTTTTTTTTCCCACAAATCCTCCTCATGGAGCTGGCGTTCATGGTCAGCGACGTGAATGTTTTCCTCTCGCGTGAAATCTCGCGTCTCGCGAGATTTCCTGAGGAGCGCAGTGAGCCGAGGACGGGAAATCTCGCGAGACGCGAGAGGAAAACATTCACGTCGCTGACCATGAACGCCAGCTCGTGAGTGATAAACAGTGCATGTGAAAGTATCAGGAGACACCATGAGGAGGATTTGTGGAAAAAAAAAAAAGTTTGGAGCTGTGGAAAATTTCACTAAGACACGCGCCTCCCACTATGCCAATGGTGGGGGTCGACCAGACTCACAGACAGGGGAATCGCTGGAAAAACTCAACACCACTTCCTAACTCGGTGAGTGAGTAACTACACATCAAAGATAACACTTAAAATGTCCGGATTTCTCCTTTAAACATGTACAAAATTATTCCAAATTTTTCACAATTTTAAAGATTTTTCCTAATCTGTTGAATATTCTGATTTCACAAACATGTTGCTCACACGAATCTGCACATCACTGTATTTTCTCTCTCTCTCTCTCTCGCGCGCGCGCGCGCGCATGCACGCGCATTTACAGTGTGTTTTCTGAGTCAAGAACTCAGAACAAGAACAACATTCAATCTATTAAGCAATCTAAAATGACTTGCGGCCCTCCTCTCTCTCAACTCTGTCTAAGCAAATACATGCAAATTCACCCACAGTCTAGTAATGCGTGGGTCTTTGCCTGTTAGAGAGAGAGAGAGAGAGTGAGAGAAAAAAAGAGGCAGAGCGAAGTAGAGAAAAAATTGAGACTATTTAATATTTTTATATGAGAGTATATAATATAATCGGTTGAGATGCTATGGAAATGGTAAACGATCTCCACTCGTTGCCTGGATGTTGTACGTTACGGTTTAGAGTGTTGCAAACCACATTCTGTTGCAAGTGGTTGCAAGTTTAAACTCTGCTCGTCACAATAAACGAGCGGCGGTTTCATCGTGGCGTTGAATCATCACTCTGAGCCAGGCTTCAGTTCTTTGACTCCATTGATGTTTTGCATTTTGCGTTGTACTACAGCACTGTTTCTCAAGGGTCTAATAATCTACCCCCAAAAGTAAAAGACAAAACTAAAACATGTCACAAACCATATTAACTCTTTAAGACCGGAAACGCATCTGTGTGTCATTTTTAGATTTCGTTGGGCTATTAAAAAATAGCAGATATACAAGCTCATAGCGCGGCACTCGGTGCCGCGTTATGAGCTTGTATATTTGCTATTTTAATGGGTTAACCACTCAAGCCCCATTATATACTTTCAAACATTTTTCCAAAATAGTAGAAATAGCTGTAAATCTACAAGCTCACATTGTGTCACGACACATTGTGAGCTTGTACATGTAATCTGTTTTGGAGGAGGCAGAACACCCTCGGCTCACATTCATGTAACTATGTTACAAACTGTAGCAAAAAGAACAGCTATGTCGTGCGATGCCATCTTTGTCTGCCTAAATGTGTACGTGTCAGCCATCTTTGTCTGCCTAAATGTGTACGTGTCAGCCATCTTTGTCTGCCTAAATGTGTACGTGTCAGCCATCTTTGTCTGCCTAAATGTGTACGTGTCAGCCATCTTTGTCTGCCTAAATGTGTACGTGTCTACGCCTCTACAACCCATGCAGACTCCCTCGGGCCGTTGGCAACAACATGCACGCCAAGTTTGAAGTCGGACGGACAGACTGCTCTCGAGATACGTTGAGCTACAGTCACGCACCAAGGGGCCAGCTTGAGATTTTTACATCGACTCCAATACGGAAGAGACAGTTCATATGAATGGTCTGTAGTTTCTCTGTTTTACCCCCTGCTGGTGTCAGAAAGAATTTATCTTAACGCAAGCGGATGGATTTTTGACAAACTTTAGACTAGATTTTCTTACCTTAATACAAATTGTCATGAATTCTATATGCTTCCAGTCTCTAGTTTAAAGTCTCCTTTCAATCATCATGATATGCGTTTTGCTAAATTATGGTCCCATCTATTCTAAAATTGACGATAAAGTAGGTTATTCTCTAAGAGGGGCGGGATGATTCGATTGACAAGATACCCAACCAATAGGATTCTTTGGGGATTGTTTTCCGGTTCCTGTTCCCGACGTGCTTTTGGGCTTATATTTGAGATGGCGGATTTCAAATACCTGAACAATCGGCATCATTTTCGGTCTGTAGAAACCAGCGGTCTGGCTTTGTCCATCTCTTTTATACAGTTTATGTCACACACGCACAGATGGACGGACAGAGATTTTGTGCATTTATTTATGGAAGGATTTGGACCAACATGCCTGCATGGAGGCAATGGCTGTACCGAAGCAGGAACCATCAAGAATGAATGATTCATTCAATACAGTGGTTCTCAACTAGTGGTCCGGGGACCACCAGTGGTCCTTGAAGGGGTTCCAGGTGGTCCCCAGCTAAACGATGGAGAGTTGGTAACCAAATGGACCCTTATAGATCTTCAACTCTTGAGATCGTAAAATGAAACCAAATGGACCCGTAAGGGTCCATTTGGTTTCATTTTACTCTCTCAAGAGTTAAATTATTGTTAAACATCTGCATTACTTAATTAAATAATTGTTATTTTGATCGACGTTTAGCCTGTTATCTCTCTAGACCCTCCAGAAAAATGCGATAATGTGATAGCAGAATTTACCACATAATCAGCAAAATGGCACAAAATTATGCAGAGGGGTAACGTTTTTTCAAAAAGGCTGCATCACATAATATGCGCATATTTCGCAACTTTTCACATATTTAGCATTTTTCGCAACTTATCGCATATTTCGCATATTGCCGTATATTTCACAACTTTCCGCATATTTCGCAACTTCCCGCAATTTCACCTCATAAAATTGCAAAAAAACCCGCATATTTCAACACAAAATCAAGGATTTCAGCCCGCATAATCAAGAGTTTTTGCCCGCGTTTCTCTGGAGGGTCTATCTCTCCTATTGGTACCAACATCAATACAACATGGAATTGTGGACAAAATCGTATCCAACGAGAACAAAATATTCTAAGTTTTGGGTCTGAGTGTCTAAATGTCATCAAATGGTGGTTCTGTGGCTCAAATGGCCAATAAATAATGGACCTTTATATGAAAAAGGTTGAAAACCACTCATATAATCCATCCAAATAGAGTTCATTTCCAGAAGTAATCCTGTGCTGTGGTGGGATCAGGTGATGCATGGTGGTTTTAGCACACGATGTCAAACGGTAAAAGAAATAAATCTGAAATGTGTGGAACAGGAACACACATGCAAACCCTATAGCCTGGGGTTCTGCTGCCTCAGTGAATTTTGGTAAAACATACAGCAGGGCTCTTCAACAGGTGGTCCGGGACCCCTAGGGGGTCCCCAGAGTTACTACAGTGGGTCCGTCAAATCTTTGTGTGGTGGGGAACATTAGCCGCAAATAGCAGATCTACAAGCTCACAACGCCTCACAACGCTGCGAGGCGTTGTGAGCTTGTAGATCGGCTATTTTCGGAGAGTTGATGTAGAGGGAAAAAGAGAAGACCAAGTACAGAGCCAACGGTCAAGTTGACTAAATATTGAGGGTTAACTATCTGAAAACACAAATCCAGCTGTCTATGAAATCTATGAAAAAGTTTAATCTGCAACACAATTGTATACAATATGTAGTGGGGGTCCCTGCTTCATCTCTCTCTCAGCTAAGGGGTCCTTGGTCTGAAAACGTTGAAAACCCCTGTCATACAGTATATGAGTATATATATCGGTTACTTTTTAGAATTCAAATACAAAAATAACAGAAGTTGCAGATCTACGTTTTGTTTGAGCTTGTGAATCTGTTTTTTTGTGCTACTTTTGTAGGGCATGTATAGGGCATTAATTTACGAAAAAACACACAAGTATAAATATGGAGACGAGAGGTTTCCCAACAACAGCACTGTTGTTGGGAAGAAACCTTGTATCTCCACATTTCATCTTTTTATGTTCTCTTAAATGAACGTCCTAGTTCGTACTTCATCACGTGCATTGTTGTGCAAAAGTAGAATTTCTGAAAATTATCTCCTAAAATGACAAATATGGATGCCAGTTTTAAAGTTGTTAAGTCTAATTATTTAACAAATGAAAAGTATATAGAAAATAACTTGGGACAAAAAATAACTACGTTATTACCAATGGACCCATTGGTACACAGCTTCTTTTTGACCATTTATTGAAAAGTTGGACAGCGACGATATGTATAATATATACACTATGTCTCTGCCTTTTTCCATTTCACTTTGCAAAATGGTTTTAGAATAAAATGGAAATAAAAAGCGAGCTGTATTTTTCAGTTTTGCTGTCACTAGGAGTTTTGGGATCCAGCAGCAGCCATCCAATTTGGTGTTGGGGTGTGCATCTGTTTTTATTGCTTTATTAGATCAAACAGAAATGCCATAAACAAAATCAGAAAAATAAAAAATAAACATGCCCATTAGGCACATCCTTATCTTATTTTCTTCTGTACTTTTTGAACTATGCTTATTTCATTTCTCCAAAAGTAGGTCAGTAAGCAGGGGTACTGTAGGTGAAATATTGAAACGCATTAACCCATTGAAACCGGGAACGCGTTTGTGTGTAACCATTTTAACCATTATTTTATACTTTGGCTATATTCAAAAATAGCAGATCTACAAGCTCATAGCGCGGCACCGAGTGTTTTTTTATATAATTTTTATATTTTGAGATGGGGGGGGTCCTGGCCAAATACATATCATTTTGGGGGTCCTTGACATGAAAACCATTGAGTATAGCTATTAGCAACATAGTTTTTTGTTTAGAAAAACACTTTTTTTTTATTTAGAAGGCATTTGTAGAATCCCCCAGAAACAAAGATTTGAGTTACAAATGTTCGCTTTAAAAATATATATATTCAAAGATTTGCACACATTTTCACGATCTTTCAAAAATAGCAGATCTACAAGCTCATAGCCGCGCTATGAGCTTGTAGATCTGCTATTTTTGAATAGCCAAAGTATAGATAATGGTTAAAGTGGTTCAAATGTAAAATGATGACGGATGCTTTCCCGGTATTAAGGGGTTAAAGCATTGTATAGCCTAGAGGTGGTGAGGTATGGTCCACAGTTAAAGGAAATTACTGTGTGTGTGTGTGTGTGTGTGTGTGTGTGTGTGTGTGTGTGTGTGTGTGTGTGTGTGTGTGTGTGTGTGTGTGTGTGTGTGTGTGTGTGTGTGTGTGTGTGTGTGTGTGTGTGTGTGTGTGTGTGTGTGTGTGTGTGATAAACATGGCCTCTTCTTTAATAAGTTAGGTCCACTGGAGCCCAGGGTTTAATTAAGAGTTAGAGACATGATTTAGGCCTCTGTACCATGTCGGTCTTCTCTCTCTCTCCACACACACACACACACACACACACTCTCACTCTGCAGGGAACGTGGTTGTCCTTGGATGTTTTATGGATCCGTTTCCTCAGCGTACCTCAGTCTGAAATCAGGCTAGTCGTCTCAAATAAGAGGGAAGTAAGACGTAGTCCTGGAGATAAAAAAAGACAGAATGAAAGGAAACGGAAAGAAGAGGGGGAGGAGGGTGGGGGAGGAGAAGAAGGAGGAGGGACCCAGGGGGAGGAGGAGGAGGAGAGGGTTCGGAGGAGGAAAGAAGAAGAAAGCAGAGAATATGAGAGAAGAAGAGATGGCAAAGAAGTGTTGAGAGTGAATGAAGGGCGACGGAGCGGAGAGGCAGTGACAAAGGCAAGATGTGAAATCCTTTTCAGTAATCTGCTCCGTTCAGAAGAAGTGTACAGCTGTCCTCTCTCCGCTGAGGGCCTTCTGAAAAGGTAATGAGCAGAGAGGAGAAGGGCTGCCACACACATCAGGAATGATAAGGACTCCCAGGAGATTTATCTTTTCTTCTCAGCCACAGGTATACTGGAGTGGCTTGAGAGCTGCAAATGTGCAAATGAAACCACTTACTGCCCATTAAAGCCGGGAACGCATCTGTTTGTCATTTTAACATTCCTTTGGCCATTCTTTTTTGAAATCGTGAACATTTGTGGAAATCTTTGAATATATATACATTTTTTAAACATTTTTAACTCAAATCTTTGCTTCTGGGGGGATTCTACAAATGTCTTCTAAATCCTAACCGTTTTCTGAAAAAAATGTTGCTATAATATCAGTGTTTTCATGTCAAGGACCCCCCAAATTATATGTAATTGGCCGCGGACCCCCATCTCAAAATATGTTGTTCCAGGGACCCCCCAGAAGCAAAGATTTGACTTAAAAATATTCGCTTTAAAAAATATTTATACTCAATGTTTTGCAGAGATTTTCAATTTTTTTCAAAAATCAGATCTACAAGCTCATAGCGCGGCTATGAGCTTGTAGATCTGCTATTTTTGAATAGCCAAATAAATCAAAAAATGTCACAGATACTTTCCCGGTCTTAATGAGTTAAATTCTATTTGACCGGGTTCCCCGGTACTTGCCTGGTCACTTCCTTTTATCCCTCTACACCAAATCTCTTCCCAATTGTTTGAGGGAAATAGCTGTGAGAATAGCAGGTCTGTAATCTCACAACGTGTCACAATGCAATGTTTTCTTTCTCCAGCAGAGCGTAAATAATACACAGTATATACTCTTGGTCCAACAGCCCCTGAGGGGTTGTGTTACACCAAGGTGTTTTCAGAGTCCAGTGTGTCTTTTGAATGGTTGGTAATGGGAGCATCACCCAGCAGAGTGCCGAGGCACTGAGCATCTACTCTGCGCTGCAGTGTTGATTTTGACAGCAAATTTTTATTTAGTTTTAGTCTTTTGAATCAAATTCCATTTAGTTTTAGTCATATTTTAGTCATCGGAAAGGTTTTAGTTTTTGTCTAGTTTTAGTCGACTAAATGTCATAAGATTATAGTCGACTAAATCTACAGTTGATTTAGTCGACTAAGATGTATTTTGATGATACGAATGTGACTTGATGGCGTCGTAATGGCTGATTTTACACTTGGTTGCATGCTGAAAATAGCCGATCTACAAGCTCACAACGCGTCGCAGCGCGACACGTTGTGAGCTTGTACATCTGCTATTTTCAGAACGCAACACCCGAGCTCAACCAAACATAAAATGACTTGTCTTTTAGTTCTACTGGATCTCTTCTCCACTAGATCCCTCACTAACATTTTAGTCTAGTTTTTATTTGTAGACAAAATTGTCAATATATTTAGTCTTAGTTTTAGTTATCGTAGCTTAGTTTTTAGTTCGTCATAGTTTTAGTTGACGAAATCAACACTGCTGCGCTGCAACAAACAAAAAAAAACGCTTCCAAACCCAAGATGTGATCTTGGGTTTGGAAGTGTTCTTTTTTGGGAGAGCGCCTTGCATTTTCAGCTAGAAAAAAACTAAATGCTTTGGGACATACACAGCCTTACAGCGGTAGCTGCAACGACCCCTGAATTTACATCTCTTACAGAGATGTAAATCATCTCTTTACATCTCTTAAAGAGATGTAAATGGTGAATATCAAAGCAAGGGCTTACAGAGTAATAAAGGCAGTGATTGCATGTCGGAGCCAGAAATAAACTTGTCGTGCCAATCTGTATCACTTCTCTTTCAAACATTTTGTTTTGGTGTCCTGCTACGGAGAAACGCTCTCCGAGTTATCCTCAGAAGCTTCTATATCATTATCCAAGCCAGTATTAGCTGGCAGTCGTGATGCCTGCGTCAGCGTAGCTTGTCTTTCAAATGCCTCTTCTGGCTTTACTCAGAAAGCAACCACACTCTCTCAGTGCCAATTTACATGCCTAGCTTCACAACCCAATGGAGCGAGCTAATCCCTTGGTCACCGTGCGTTCACCGTGTTGGTTGGTTAAACATTCTAATCTCTTCATAAGAGTTTTAGACTTTGAGTGAGCTTATAGCTACCACGATAATAGCCTTTCGCTTCTAGCTACCGAGCTACCTGCGTCGCTAGCCTCCGTGAGATAAGACCTTTGTTGATCCCGCTGGGGAAAATCAGGCGCCAAAGACAAGCTTTAGGGAAGTTCAGCAAAATTCACTCCCCTTCACCTCAGTGAAGACGGCTACACAGACAGGAAAACACCCCTGCTACTGAGTTATAGGAAGAACTGTGCCTCATCACATATCACCAGATCAACAGTCAAGGCTACAGACAGGGCCCTCCTTACAATCATTACCCAGGAATGGGTGAGATCTGAGATGGGCTGTCAGACGTCTGAGAGAGAACATTGCCTTCTTTGGCACCGTTGTTGCCACCATGCAACGACAGTTTCAATAGAAAAACAAAAGGGGAAGCCATGCAGTCGTGCCTCCCAGGCGAGGCACAGCCTGTGAGATTAGATCTGCCAGCAAAGAATTCACATGAGATTGTTCAGAATGCTGACAATCAACTTTTATTACGGTTAGTGCGCAGAGGCAATTGGTTCACATCGGTAGTCCTGAAGGATGCATATTCTTTATTTTTCATATTCCGATCTACACCCTCACAGGAAGTTTGCGTTCCAAGGGGCGAAATATACAAACACACGGTCCTGCCGTTTGTTCTCTCCCTGAGCTCCAAGTTGTCAAAGTGTACAGAAGCAGCCACTAGCTGCCCCGTTGAGACAAGTGAGCATTCACATCGCAAACTGCACACTGTAAGTGATTGACTCGAGAATGCAAGTTCGGCAGCAATGGCAACAAAGCCGAACCTCGTTGACAATAAATCACCTGTCTGTCCACTCTGGGGTTTTCCTATGAATTACAAACAATAGTGTCCCGAAGCCCACTCGGGTCGTTTGTTACATAGAGATTTCCTTGAATTCTGTGTCATTCAGACAGTGCCCGCATCTCTGTACCAGTGGTGTAAAGTAAATGTACTCAATTACTGTACTTATAAGTACAATTTTGAGGTACTTTTACTTTACTGGAGTATTTCCAATGTTCTGTACTTTTACTTCTACTCCACTACATCTCGAGGCAAATATTGTACTTTTAATTCAGTACAATTATTTGAAAACTTTAGTTACTAGTTATTTTACAGATATAAATTATTATATCATACAACATACATTAACCACTTTAGACCTATTTTATACATAGGCTATTTGAAAATAGCCGATCTACAAGCTGCGACGCGTTGTGAGCTGCTATTTTCAAACATTTTAGTACTTTTACTTTTGGTACTCCAAGTATATTTTGATGCCATTACTTTTGTACTTTTACTCAAGTAAATTTGAATTCCCGACTTTTACTTGTAACAGAGTATTTGTACATTGCAGTATTGATACTTTTACTTAAGTATAAAATGTGAGTACTTTATCCATCACTGCTCTGTACAGATAGAAAGAATAGAGACATTCCTGTGATATTTGGCCCAGTGTGGCATTATGGGGAGATGTGTTCCATGCAGACTGTGCCTCCATCTGTTGGGTCTCATGAGGTCTTGTGTCGGGCCGATCCCACCAGGCAGACGTGTGGCGTAACGCTGAAAGAGACAAGCACACCATGGTCATCTTGTGACTGTCACTGCAGAGGTGGAAAGTAACTTAAGTGCTTTTACTCAAGTACATGAGTACATTGAGCATTGTATTTATTTCCAATTTTAAATACTTCTACTCCACTACGTCTCAGAGGCAATTATTGTACTTTTACTCCACTAAAGTTACAAGTTACTTTCTAGATTTTGATTATTATTACAAAAGTAACAAAACATTAACCACTTCAGCCCCATATATACTTTGGCTATTTTCAAAGGGTTTTTATACATTTATTTTTGAAAACTTGTGAAATTCTGCATATTGAGTACTTTTACTTTTGTTACTTTAAGCAACAAAATATTATTATTAAAATAGAAGTTTGAGAGCGTTTTTAAGTTTAAATTAAAAGAGTAGAAAACACTGCGGTCGGTCAAAAAAGATGGCTGCCGTTCGTTTTTGGTCGGCTGCACTCGGCTCCATTCGGGATCACTCGAACTCGCCACCTTTCGCTGTCAATCACAGAACGATGAGCGACGACGCTGATAGGCTCGTCCATTTGGTGAACGGGCTAGAAACGCCCAGACAAGCCTTCAGGCCAGACTCCTTCCTGAAATCAAATGGAATTGAGATTTTCCGGAGGGAGGGGCTTTACCAGGCTAGAACCTTTGTACTTTTACACAATTACATTTTGAATACCAGACTTTTACTTGTAATAGAGTATTTCTACATTGCGGTATTGATAATGAGAGTTGGCCTCTACTTCTTCCACTACTGGACTGCAGAATGTGTTTCAGCATTGGAAGGATCCCCAATTCCTTCCCCAAGGAGTGACGAGGACCTATATTTACATCCAGGAAGGTGCAGAGAGCACCCCCCAAAGTGAGACACCTCACTCACATTAGTTTTTATGTTCAAGTGACAATTATGTACATTTTAAGATCAGTATTTCCCTTTGCAACTCAACCGTTTAAAACTTTTCTTATTCGTCCCTCAAAAAACCTACAGTACCAATCAGTGTTGATTTCGTCGACTAAAACTATGTCGACTACCTTTTTCACTGACGAAAACTAAACAAAAACTAAGCTATGATGACTAAAACTAAGACTAAATATATTGAAAATTTCATCAACAAATAAAAACTAGACTAAAATGTTAGTGAGGATCTAGTGGAGAAGAGATCCAGTAGAACTAAAAGACAAGTCATTTTATGTTTGTTTGCGCTCGGGTGTTGCGCTCTGAAAATAGCAGATCTACAAGCTCACAGCGCGACGTGTTGTGAGCTTGTAGATCTGCTATTTTCAGCATGCAACCAAGTGTAAAATCAGCCATTACGACGCCATCAAGGCACCGCCAACATACATTTTAGTCGACTAAATCAACTGTAGATTTAGTCGACTATAACTTATGATATTTAGTCGACTAAAACTAGACAAAATCTAAAACATTTCAGATGACTAAAATATGACTAAAACTAAATGGGATTTTATTCAAAAGACTAAAACTAAATAAAAATGTGCTGTCAAAATCAACACTGATACCAATAAACGGAGGAGACACTGCAGATAATGTTCTGCTGCATCATCCACCATGACCTTTATTCACACACAACTCCATTTGGCAAAAACAAGTCTGTACAGTACATCCATCTTTTCTTTCTCTATCTCACTCGCTTTGCACATGCACATGCACGTGTACACACACACACACGCGCACACGCACGCGCACACGCACAAAGTGATAAAGTAGACAAGTCAATACATTAGTTGTTGGTAAATCAACAGAGAGTTGTCGGTCGGGGCTTCGTCCATAAAGCAGACATTTCTGTTGTGTCAGTAATAGTTGAAAACGGGATGCAGCGTGAGGCAGTAAAAACACGTCTAACACAGTCAGTCATCGTAAACAAGAAGACATTCTGCTGAGCTAAGAGGATATCTGAGGTCTTCTCCCACCTGTGAGGTCACCAACAAATACCAGTTATTAAGCTCATTTTATGTGCACGCTCCTCCACAGTTAACTTCATGCTGGCCCTGAGTTTTGACCTGTTCATGGACATTTCTTTTTTTATTGATGATGGTTTTATGCAAATAATAAACACACAGCCCTGGTCAGGAGACACGGAGTAAAGGCTGTGATAAAGCCTGGTTTTCCTCTGAGTTGGCAGACTCTATTCATGATCGTAATGCATGATTTATACTTGCGTTGCGTGCTATGTTAACCCATTAAGACCAGGAACGCATCTGTCTTTTTCTGGTTTCTTTGGCTATTAAAAAAATTGCAGATATACAAGCTCATAGCGCGGCACGAGTGCCGCGCTATGAGCTTGTATATCTGCAATTTTTTTATTGCTTAAATCTTTGGGGTCCCTGAAACAACATTTTGAGATGGGGGTCCGAGGCCAAATACATGTATCCAAAATGATATGTATTTGGCCGTGGACCCCCACCTAAAAAAATATGTTGTTCCAGGGACCCCCCAGAAGCACAGATCGGAGTTAAAAATGTTCACTTTAAAACATAAATATGAGATTTGCACACATTTTCCAAGATTTTTCAAAAACAATAGCAGATCTACAAGCTCATAGCTCTTTGAATAACCAAAGAAATAAAATAAAAATGACACAGATGCGTTCCCGGTCTCGATGGGTTAAGCGCCGAAAATCATTACCACCATGCAGAATAATTCAGCCTAATCTGACCTGGGGGTGTGGCTGACTTTGTTCCATACATCACCCTGTAGCCCCGTTAATAAAAAGCTCATTATACGGGCACATCCTGACAGTAGATAATCAGGAGCCAGGTGTAATCTTTTCAGGAGAACCATAATTGTTCTTTGTTGTTGTTATCACTATTATCATGTATCTCACAGTGTGTTTACCCCTCAGGCAGCTCGATGGGTAAACACAGCTGAAGGTACTGACACCTTAATTGTGCGCGTGTTTCATTGAAGGTGTTTCTGTAGTGTGTACCGGCGGGGAATGCTCCTCTACAGTTAAAGTAAGTTGACAAAGTACTCGACCACAGTACTTGAGTTAAAGTATACGTAGATACTCATGGTCAAATACTTAACTCGTGAGTTAAGAGGATATCTGAGGTTTCACGTGTTTTACAGCAATGGCGCAACGTGCCAATGACGTGTTTGACGTGTTTTAGATTATTTTTTTATTTACTCAGAACCCAAGATATGATGATTTGAAGATGTGCTGCTCCATTCACTCCTTGTTTAACTTATTACTGAAAAAGGCTGTATCTCGGCTCCTAAGCACTTTTTTTTTGCTATGAATTTTTGGCCCAGACATGCTATTTTCAACATCAAACAATTAATGTCAACAAGGTCGCGATGACCTCGTTGACATTTGTGAAACCACACAGTGCAACCCTCAGTGATTAGCACCATCAGGGGATCGATTATACTGGAGATAAACATTCTGTGACTACTTGAAAATCTAAGATAAATTGAAAAATCTCTGGCACTGGGACAACACAGACAGAAATAAGTCTGGCGCTGAATGAGTTAAGTATTCAAAAGTACGAATTAACACATTCATTGCCAGGTATTAATTAATTAATTAATCCGCCACTGCCAGCGGTTTTACCTTATTGTCTCCGCCAGGCCGAAAGGCATGGCGAGAGAGTATGTTTTACCGTCCGTCCGTCCGTGTGTCCGTGTGTGTGTCCGTCCGTCCGTCCTGTCCGTGTGTTACCAGCTAATCTCTGGCACCGTTGGCCCGGTCGCTGCCAAACTGTGCACACACACTCCCTGGATGCCAATTCAGAACCTCTGCCTCAAATTTTTCACATGGGCCTGTTATAGCGCCACCTGTAGGCCGATTTGTGCAAAACCCATTTTTTTTTACATTACTCCAGATTTTATCCAAACGTCATGCAAATCGGTATACAGTATCTCTATAGTCATGTGATCAACACGGATCTGTCCGATTTCCCATATTCCATCCTCATTGGCTAAGGTTTGCTTCCAAAATTTGCAGGATTGGTCCGTTTTGAACAAAATGCCTCAAATCATGAACGCAGCTTGCGATTTCCGTGAAATTTCACAAACACATCCCCACTAGGCCAAGGAAGAAATGCCACCCTTTTTCACATTGGCCTGTTATAGCGCCACCAGCAGGTCTAATATAGCAAAACAATTTTTTGGAACAAAATGCCTCAAATCATGAATGCAGTGTCCGATTGCCGTGAACGATCTAAGAATAAATGGCACCCTTTTCACATTGGCCTATTATAGCGCCACCAGGAGGCCACAATAACGTACCTGACCTGGCGGAGACCTGTGCTCCGAGGAGCACTTTTTCTAGTTTTGAGTCTTTTTGACGATCCACAGAATGTTTTTTCCAACACGGATGTAAACAAACGATGTCTCGGTGGAAAGACGAGTCTCTCTTATTTCCACCGGGAAAAAAAACATTGTAACCGCGATCGTCCGTTCTGTAGTTATCGGAAAGTTGAATATCAAAAACACAATCTGGGAAAAGGAATCCGAGATAAATGTGTTTTTATGAATGTGATAACATTGTAGCGGACGGGGTGAAAATAGTGAGTCAGGAGGTAGAGCGTCCGCTTGGGAAACGGAATGTTACTGGTTCGATCCCCGGCTAGTGTCGAGGTGTCCTTGAGCAAGACACTGAACCCCTATACTAACTGCTCCTGATGATGGTGTCTTGCATGGTTTCCTCCGCTGTTGGTGTGTGAATGTGTGTGTGAATGTAATGCACATTGTAAAGCACTTTGGATAAATGCACCATTTACCATTTCTTAAAATGTAGAAATGTTCCCAATTTTGTTAAATTATTTTCAGAATTGTACGCAATGCGACACGTTGTGAGCTTATAGATCGGCTGTTTTAACTATTTCAGAAATAGTAATACATACTGTAATGTGTTTTTGTAAGTTTGGGTCTTGAAATGCAGTGCAAAAAAAAAAAGGTAATACTCAAGTAAATGTACTTGGTTCCTGTCTACCACTGCAGTCTAACTTCATGCTGACAGACCGAAACACGCCCACATATATAACGTTATACCTTCCACTGCGTTTACCTGTCAAAATGGCTGCTGAAAAAGGTCCATTGTGTGGGGAAGGTAAAATAAATTCAACCTGTTTATTTTTTCCAATGCATATACAGTACAGTATAGTGAGATAAAGATGTATTGAGTGAAAGAGTCAATAGAAATGCTGTATATATCACAAGTGAAAGCTGGCTCATCTTGGTCCAGCCCAGCGGTTAACGGCACAATGCTCTGCAGGGACACAGGCAGGAAGGCAGCCATCGGCCACCAAGCAGCGCTGCCAACAGTGCTGGAAAAAGTACTCAAATGTTTTACTTAAGTAAAAGTATCAGTATTGCAATGTAGAAATACTCTGTTACAAGTTGAAAGTCTGGAATTCAAAATGTTCTTGAGTTAAAGTACAAAGGTATTGGCATCAAAATATACTTAAAGTACCGAAAGTAAAAGTACTCATTATGCAGAATGTCCCATTTCAAGTTTTTAAATGTATACATGTCTTTTCAAAATAGCAGATCTACAAGCTCACAATGCGACGCATTGTGAGCTTGTAGATCTGCTATTTTCAAATGGCCGAAATGTATATAGGGCTGAAGTGGTTAATGTATGTTTTGTAATAATAATCAAAATCTTCAAAGTAACTAAAGTTTTCAAATAATTGTAGTGGAGTAAAAGTACAATATTTGCTTCTGAAATGTAGTGGAATAGAAATAAAAGTATTAGAAATTGGAAATACTCAAGTAAAGTACAAATACCTCAACATTGTATTTAATTGTATTTTTTACAGTACTTAAGTAAATGTACTTAGTTACTTTCCACCACTGGCTGCCAACCACAATCTCCTAAGCCCCGCCCCCTCTGCATACTTGTCTATACGGGAGAAACTAAGCCTTCTTGCTGTTACCATAAAATATCAGTATTATCTAAGCAAACCATCCTATTCAAATTGGCTAATGGGAGGGCGGTCGGACCACGGCCATGTCACTCTGACTCATGCATAACCATAAACAAACCCGATATGCCCATATATAGGCAGGACCACGGCCATGTCACTCTGACTCATGCATAACCATAAACAAACCCGATATGCCCAGATATAGGCAGGAGTCCTGCCTGAAGAATCACCTCTCAGGAGACCACAAGGGGAGATAAATGCTATGTTGCTGTTACCATAACCAGTGATTTACACACATTGTGGTGGCAGAGTAGTAGAATGAGAATGTTCCCATGTTTGTTCTATATTCGGGTGGTTCTGTACCAGATAAATGATCACGTGCATATATCTATATGGGAGTCTGGGACCAACCAACTTAAAATCCGGCGCATGCTTCAGCAAGGACTCATGGGGGAGTGTGGTGCCCGCCGCAGAGTAGCTCGGAAAAGTGGTCGTCGAGAACCCCCGATCTGACCGATATAGGCCAATATATGGGCACATACTGATGACATCAGTGGGACCAGCGGACCGGTAGACAGCGGTTCCGGTAGGAGACACAAAGGAGACTCTTTGTGTCTCCTACCGGAACCGCTGCCGGTCATCAAATTATTGGTTTAGGAATGAGACACAAACTAAAAAATATCCATGAATTAATCCATAGGAAAAAAAGTCATTTTGTGGGTGAACTATCCTTTTAAACTGATTGCCAACGACAATCTCTCTGTGTAATGCAAGCTGGTCTCTTGGGTGCTCTGTTTCAGCTAAACGATGGTGTCTACACTCTCCAATATATTACTGATGGACATCTGCAACACACTGGCCCACAAGTACAGAAGGACCGGAGATTAGATCGACCCGCACGTTGAAAAGGATAATGAAAGCTTTCACCTTTCATTTACCACGCAGGCTACTGTTTGTACTCTTTGTACTTTATGTACAAAGTAGCAGTTAAAAAGTGTTGGGGCAATACAGTACAATCTGAATCTCATGTACTTCTGTCGAAATCGATCAGCGAGCAGTTCTCTGATTCTGATAGGGAAATAATTGCTAAGGGCCTCTGTATACAGTAACTGTTGTTGGGTGTTATATTCCTCCATCTACCTTAAGGTGCATTGCAGTCTTTGATGGACCTTTTATACAGTCTAAATTATAATTAAATTGTTTCAGCTGGTGATCTTAACTGGGATTGGCTTAAAGTTTAAAGTAAACCAATAACTGGTGATTTTAAGTCACAGCCACTTTACCCCTGCACCAGCCAAACGCCCAATGCAGCTTGGACTTTTTTTTAATGATGGATTTACAACAATAATAAATACACACCGCTTTCCGGAGATGGCAAATCAGTTGGCCTGTTTTGAGACCAATTTACATAAAACCCCAGATATGCTGTGAAAGCCTGAGTGCTCAAACTTGGGTATTTTGGGGGATAGAAAAGAGGTAGGGGGGACCAAAAACAGAAAAAATCATGGTGTAGCTCCTTTAATAGATATCTTGAACTGTACGGACGTAAAAGCTCTTTCAAATAAGAAGGATAATTAAAGTAAATACATTTAAAAACAAAAAGCAACCAATGAAAATATCTCCTATCATGAGGAGATAACCAATTGAGTACATTTAATGAATGAAGATGTGTCTCAGGTGTTCTGATACGTCACCATAATCAATGATAGGAAGTAGAAGCTGCTGAACAATGCGTTTTCTTATTTGAAAAGTAAAACACAGTTATACTTGGTTGCTTGCCATAATGTCACGCAATGAAAATAGAAGATTTACAAGCTGGACTGAGGATAAATCGGGCTAGATAATAACTTGGCTAGGGTTAAGGCGAGGACAACAAGTTCTACCAGTGATTGAATTATTCTCACACAACTAAAGGAGCTCACACTGCTCTTTGTTATCAGGAAAGCCAAATCAGAATATTATTTTGTCTGTAACCGCTAAAAATCTAAAATGACCCTAGGAGATTTTGAAGAATCATAAAATCCCTTTCTGTGAGCAAAAACACAAGTTTGTACCTTCATGAATGATTCTGTTGCTGTTCATGAGAAAATAGGGATATTGAATTGTTTTGACGAGCGTTTTTCTCCCGGCTGTGTGTTTGACTTTTGGTTCATTCTGCATCTGTGAAGCTCCTCTGTGCTGATGTTGCAGTGCAAATTGGTCAAGTCTTTTAATTTCATACCATTCTAGGATGTTCATATAAAGCCCTAAAAAGAAAACCTTTGATCCTATAAAACCCTCATGGACCTGATCTTATTGATCTTTACTTCTTGAAGTTGACAGCGGATTTTGTAGCAGTAAACTTACAGTGGAAAATAAGGAAATTGCTAAGATCTGCTTAAATCTGCTTTTGTTCTCCCTGTAGTAAAAAAGGGTGACCCAGCTATTTTAACCCCTTAAACCTTATATACATGACGTAGTTGACCAGGGTCACCTAGGGCTCTGTACTGGGTCCTTTTCCCCCTCGATATCATATCTCTTCTTCACCTACAATAGCCGATCTACATGCTAATAACGCGTCGCAATGTGGCACGTTGTGAGCTTGTCAAGAATCAAGGAGGTTTTATGTGTCACCACTCAAGGTACGAGAAGCTAAATGCAATGTTGTGAAGTCCTCAAAGTATTGTGCTAACAACAATACAATAGTCATAATAAAAAGAAAGACTAAGATAAGAATAAAAAAATCACACCCTGTGTGAAGTGGGCGGTGTCTTGCTAGCTAATCACAATACTGAATGGAGTCAACCAATCATGTACAAAAAATAAATACATTTATTGAAACACTCTTTATGATGGAAGAAACCATAACTTAAAAAAAACAAATTAATGTTTTTTTTAAGTTATGGTTTCTTATATAGGGCTATGCACATGTGTCATGTGACACTGGCCAATCACAGTCCTGAATAGACTGTGATTGGCCAATCACGGTGCAGGGTTTGTTGTACAAATATCCAAACCTCACTTGTACATTTTTGGCCAATTACAGCACAGGATTTGTTGTACAAATATCCAAACCTCACTTATAGGGGCGGTTTCACCGCCCAAAAACAAGAATCCACATCAGCATAACATAATGAGGGCAGAGAGAAAAGAAATAAGGCAAAGGCATTTAGCTGTAGAATAGCAGAAAACACATATAGCAGAAAACACACATACAGTATACTATAGCAGCCATAGTACAGTAAAAGTAGATCTGCTATTTGTGCTGAATGTTTGCCTCAGAATAGGGATGCTAGGGTTCATGAGGTCAGTAGGCCAATGTCACATATATGTTTTATTTTAATGTAAAAAGGTTACATGGTCCCACAACTTGTTTTTGTCAATCTGTGCCGGACTATGGTCCCCCCCCCCCCCCCCCCCCCCCCCCGGCATTGGTGTGTTTGATGAAGGCATGGGTTAAAGGTTCTATGACATTCATTTTCACTTTTTAAAATTTTTATGTTTTTTTGGGGGTTTTATGACCTCAATTACACCCAAAAAATCTGAACTTTGAACATTCAGTGGATTTTCTGTGGTCTGAGGTTTTCTGAATAATTAGGCTGAAAAGTAATCTGAGCTTGGCCCTTCGGCAGTGAGGTCACAGTCGATTAATCCCGCCCACTCTCCTCCTAGCCCCTCCCCTCCCCTATCCTTTCCTTTGGGGGGGGCGGAGCAGAGGCAATGATTGACAGGCAAAATCCCTCACCAGCGACACCCGCAGGCAAAGATTTCTTTTTTCATTGCAGTTGAAAAGGCTTTAGAAATGTGAGAGAAAAACACCTGCCATGGATCAATGGAGTGGAATTTTTTGTTAAAACTTTCTATACACGTTTGAAGGACCATGACAAAGACTTTTAATGTGTGGTAAAACTGAACGTCACGAAACCTTTAAAGTTCTCAGTCACCACGACTGATTTCAGTCATTTAGATTACATAGAAGCCAGCATGTCTTCTGTGGAAGCATGTTGCGCAGCGAAAATAGCCGATCTACAAGCTCTCAATGCATTGAGAGCTTGTAGATAGGCTATGTTCTGTTATTATTTTAAGATTAGAGCATTTGAAGTGGTCAAACTAGCAATGTGTTCAGAAGCATCTTCCATAAAATCTTAATAGTCAGTCTCTTGGATATTTCATATAAAAGCAGGTTAAATAAAGCCTCTATCTGTGATTATTTTTTCACCTGGTTGGCAGTATGGAGAACAGGAGGAACAATATTACTAAAATAAATTTGACACATTGTGTTAATTGTTTAGGAATCGGCGCTAGGGGGGGGGGGGGGGTCTCCTTTCATAATGTTTCACAAATCACACTTTAGGACTTCGTCATACAAACGTTTTCAGTTGTGAGATTTTGTTTAGCTTTAATCGATGTGAAGGACCTGTCCTTGACAGTGACACTGCTGAAGCATAGCAGCTAATAGCTTTCATCCTTTTGTTTTCAGTCCATTTAGACGATGATTCACTAATGGGTTATTGTTTTATTTTTTTACCCCAATTCAGTCATTATGCCAATTGCCCTTGAACAATAATCTATTACAACACAACCCAGAGCAGTGGTTCCCAAATGGTGAGCGTGAGAGAAATTCTAAATCCTAAATAACAGTGAGATGATGCAATGATGTCATAGGCCATAATCAATGCAATGCATTTTGATGCTACCAAAATAAATAAATAGGGAAGGTCATTGAAAGAGTTAACAACTTTTAACCTGATGTCCCTATTGTGGGCATACAGTCGGTGAAGTTTACACTTTACACTTTCTTTTAAATATCCACAAACTTCCAAAAATGGCAGAACTACTTGCTCACAACGCATTGCATGAATACAGGTGTGCCTTGAGATTTGGACCTGCCCGTCGGCATGCCGTGGGCCCAAACAGTTTGAAAACCAACTTGGCTGGAGTGACGAGTTTCACCTGGAGAGTATGCAGAGGATAAAAATACACTAATGACTAAAAACGACAGAAATGCACGGACACACATATGTGAGCAGGCCTGGTGTTTCAGGCATCAACTCGCGAGTTGAAAAACAGCAGAAACTAGCTAAATATATATATATATTTTTTGCTGATTTTCGTTTTTTTTCATATTAACACAGTTCGAATGTTAAAGAAGGTTTCTATTGCAAAATATAGTCGTGGGAGAATCATTAAATGGTTACATTTGTAGGGTAAAGTAGGCTCTACTATGCTGCTTTTGAGCGAGTCTCTATGTAACTTCGGGGGGTTGGGCCGAGATTTTCATAGAGTTTCGATTGGTCGCCAGCTAGGCATTGTACTCCGGTTTCACTGAGGAGCCAGCGTTGCCAGGTATTGATATTATAAGTTAGCCCCCAAGATTTTATTTGAAAATAGCAGATCTATAAGCTCACTGTGCGTCGCTCGCGATGTGACGCATTGTGAGCTTGTAGAGCTGCTATTTTCAAATAGCTGATGCATACAGTAGGGTTAAAATGCTCATGTGGCCCATAGTCGCTTATTTTGGGCTTTTTTCCATAGACCTGGTTGCTTATTGCTCTCATAGAATCTGGCAACACTGGTCTCTGGTTATGTGGCGTTGTTGCTTAACTTTAGGCGCATAGCGAAAGTTGCTCTGATCTGCTCAGCAGAAAGGATTATTCATTAATTTTCCTCCGTGTGTTTGATGACCCCCCCCCCCCATTTTGAGCTATACCAACCTTTCAGCTAAACAGACCGCTCGTTTCTATGGAAGTATTCCACTGTATTCCACAACGTGTAGCTAGGCATAGCCTCGTTAGCTCGTTGTGGCGAGTGTCTTGCCTGAACAGCTACACGACGTCGTGACGTCTTTGTTGAACTGCAACATGGCGTTTGCACTTTCTTCATTTACAGCCCGTGCATCGACATAAACGTTCAGATTTCAAATGTAAAGTGCTTAACGCATGGCCACGGATGTTACAATTATGTACGGGCCCACATAAGTACACGTATCTTCCGTATTGTTCAATAAAAAGCATTTTAATCCGATCGGTGGCCATTTTATCCATTTGCTTTCAACTACGCGACCGCATCGGTTGGGAGGCGTATTGCACTCTTGATACATTATAACTATGAAAAAATGGCTGCCGATCGGATTGAAATGCTTTTTATTGAACAATGCTGAAGATACGGGTACTTATACCCACCCGAAGTGAATTGTAACATGTGTGGCCATGGGGTAAGCACTTTATATTTGACATCTGAACGTTTATGTACGGGCCCACATAAGTACACGTATCTTCCGTATTGTTCAATAAAAAGCATTTTAATCCGATCGGTGGCCATTTTATCCATTTGCTTTCAACTACGCGACCGCATCGGTTGGGAGGCGTATTGCACTCTTGATACATTATAACTATGAAAAAATGGCTGCCGATCGGATTGAAATGCTTTTTATTGAACAATGCTGAAGATACGGGTACTTATACCCACCCGAAGTGAATTGTAACATGTGTGGCCATGGGGTAAGCACTTTATATTTGACATCTGAACGTTTATGTAGATGTACAGGCTGTAAATGAACAAAGTGCAAACGCCATGTTGCAGTTCAACAAAGACGTCACGACGTCGTGTAGCTGCTTATTTGCAGTGGTGGGAAGTAACTAAGTACATTTACTCAAGTACTGTACTTAAGCTCACAACGCGTCGCATCGCGACGTACATTGGCTATTTGAAAATTGCCGATCTACAAGCATGCATTGTGAGCTTGTAGATCTGCTATTTTCAAATAAATATTTTATTAAATCTATTGTGATGATGATTACTTATTATGCCTATTTTTTACAACACAGATCCTCTATGGGGGGTCCCTGGCACTAAATAGAATGGACAGCATGGGGGAGTGATTAGAGGAGTGGCTAGGCTGAATAAATTACCCATTGTTCACGCCCATTACCTGGAGCTGAGAGGTGCTTGAAGTGACAATTCTTTAAAAGGGATTATCTCAGTTTTCACTATTATAGATAACCAGATTCAAATGAGCACATCTTCTTCAAATATGTTCCGATTTCAATGAATGATACATCATATGAAAGCTTATATTCTGTACTTCAACAATCTGTAATAAAATGAAAAATGAAAAATGCCCCCTTGCTACCTAAAGCACTGTACCCGCTCACATATATTGTTCAAAGTTTGAGTCATGAGTGCTATCAAATTTCAAATGTATACAAATCTTTTGAAAATTGCAGATCTACGAGCTCACAATGCGTCGCATCGTGACACATTGTGAGCTTGTAGATCTGCTATTTTCAATGTAGAAGTGGTTAATGTTTTGTGATAATCAAAATCTACAAAGTAACTAGTACAGTTTTCAAATAATTAGAGTGGAGTAACAGTACAATATTTGCCTCTTAGATGTAGTGGAGTAGAAGTAAAAGTACTGGAAATTGGAAATACTCAAGTAAAGTGAAAATACCTCAAAATTGTACTTAAGTATACAGTACTTAAGTAAATGCACTCTGTTGCTTTCCACCACTGCTGTAAAGTTACTGTAAAGTGTGCTCCAAAGTTGTTGAATCAGGGCCTGTGGAGTTGATGTGATATCTCACCGATGACACACACACACACACACACACACACACACACACACACACACACACACACACACACACACACACACACACACACACACACACACACACACACACACACACACACACACCCTCGCCCCCTTCATCCTCATCAAATCCGTTCACTTCACAAGATGATGTTTTCCCAAAAAGGGGGGAGAGGTTCTAGTTAGTATGCAGAGCGGCAGAAGTACAAACGGCACACTTCTCTTTTTCAGAAGTCGGAAAATGAAATATTCATGACTACAGAGCGCCGTCTCTGGAGGAGAGAGAGAGGGAGAGAGAGAGAGGGAGTATGAGAAGGAGGAGAAGAAGAACATCTTCTCATCTCCACACCAGTTTGGAAAAACTGACATGGAGGATGACATTGTCTCCCCGCCTCCGTAGCGTTGCTCTCTCTCCTCCGTTCATCCCTCTATCTTCATCCTGCATCAGTTGCATTCCCCCTCCTCCTCCTCCTCCTCACCTGTTGTTGACGTCTCTGAACGCAAAGACTAGCCAGTGGGGGAGAAAAGGTCCTTCATTTGCATAATAATATTAACCCATTCAATCCGGGAACACATCTGTCATTTTAGATTTCTATGGGCTATTCAAAAATAGCAGATCTACAAGCTCATAGCGCGGCACCGCGTACCGCGCTATGAGCTTGTAGATCTGCTATTTTTGAAAAATCGAGACAATTTTTGCAAATCTTTGAATACATATATATATATATATTATTTTTTTAACTCAAATCTTTGCTTCTGGGGGTTCCCTGGAACAACATATTTTGAGATGGGGGGTCGGCGGCCAAAAACATAATTTTAAAAGTTTTTTTAAAAAACTTAGGATTTTGAAGACATTATGTAGAATCAAAATATGTTGTTCCAGGGACCCCCAGCATCAAAGATTGTTCAAAGATGTTCACTTTTCGTAAAGACACATCGTCTGACTGACATAGGAATGGAAACGTACAGCTGTAAACAGTGTGTCAAGACTTTCAGTGACTTACGTCTCCTGAAAACATACATGGCAGCATATCCGTACCTTTCTGTTGTAAACAGTGTGGTAAGAGTTTCAATGTGTTATGTAACCTGAAGAAACACTACCTTATCTAGCTGGCATTGCCAGACTGATCACGTGGGATCACAAGATCGCTGAGCGATCCCACGTGATCAGTCTGGCAATGCCAGATCCACACTGGAGAAAAACCTGAGATGCAATCAGTTCACCCAAAGAGACACACCAGCATAAACCTTATCACCTTATCCCAGTGTGACAAGACTTCCAATTAGTTGGGTATTCTGAATCTGAAGACACTGGAGAGAAACCTGTCCAATGTAAACAGATTTGACTCAGCACCCTACAACTCTGATCACCAGAGGATTCTAAAAGCACCAAAACAAACATGGTCTGCAAGTAAATAAATAAATAAATAAAAATAGTATTAGTAATAATAATTTAAAAGAGTTATTGGCAAAAGACCACTTGCCAATCACTTACAGTCAAATTAAAAACTTTTAAAATACCGATATTTACTATTTATGTAAATCTCTACGCGCGTGTGTGTGTGTGTGTGTGTGTGTGTGTGTGTGTGTGTGTGATCTGGTGGATATATTTGTCAAAAACATTTTATTGGGGACTCATACAGAAGGATACAAGTCCAGTGGGCACCTAAATGTTAAATTGGATTTTTTTTTATCACAGGTTTTGGAGCAATTTAAAATATTGGGCCTTAAATGTACTGGCCCCATTTGTAAAATAAATGTAGATATAAAATCAAATAGGGACTAAATAAATATATTTTTTAAATGGTGGCCAGTGTTTTCACGGCCCCACTGTTGGGGTATCCCATCCATGAGTCCCGGGTCTCATTACATTGAAAACCTGGCAACATCACTGCGTGTTGTGAGCCTGTAGATCGGTTCTTGTCGGCGAGTGGCATAGGAAGGACGACACCGTCGAACGCGTCCTCATAGCGTGGCACAGAGAGCCGCGTTATGAGCTTGTAGATCTGCTATTTAAAAAAATGTTGATATATATTTAGTGATTGTGCAGAAGGTCCCATTTCAGAGATCCGTAGATCCGCTATTTTTGGCAAACGTTCCCCCAGAATAGGGATACGGCGGGTTCAAGTGGTTAACAAAAGTGTCATTCTAAGTTTTAAGCATATGTGACCAAATTTGACTGGGAGACAGTCATCTAGTATTTTTTTATTTTAATTTTTTCATGTCATATGAAAGCGGGGAATCATAGCAAAATAATGATATATTGGTTAATAATCATTCAAAGATAGTAAACAGGGCTATCAATCCCATCATGCATAGCGGGATTTACATATCCTTTGTTTACAGGGTTAGGGTTAGGCTCTCTTTGTTATGTATGCTCTCTGAGACCAAGTGTTTGCCACTGCCCCCTGCTGGAACCGGCTGGTTCCAGTGACTGCAGGAGGACTTAACAAAGACACCTTTTCACAACAGTTTTAACAAAATATGACTGTTTATACATCTTTATTTGACATTTACATTAGACACAAGCCAACAGACTAGTGATACCTTTCAAAACGATCGGGTAGAAATAGCGGATTTTTCCGCGATGTTTGGATATAAACTGAGGATTTGGTTAGCAATGCTAGCAAATGCTAGCTCTAACGTTATATTTTAATACATGTTTATGCATTTATTTCATATTTACATGTCGATTTAAGCTCTGAAATGTTCTCCTTCCTGAACAATGGGCACCAGCAAGATCACTGTCTTCCAGTCAAAAATGGTCACATATTTTGATTATCGCGATAATATCGCTGATCGCAATTATTTTTTCCACAAATCGTAACATGTAATTTTCATATGGTCCCATCCCTAGCCAGGATCTAATTGGAGCCTGGACCTACGTGCCTCCATGTAGCCTAACAAGTTGCCTTCTTACACCCATAGACGGATGTATTCCTCCTCCATTCTTTACAGATTTCCACAGGAAATGTGGGGGCGGCTCTTGCGGAGGCTCTCACTTCGAATGGTTTGTTTTGATAGGTCGCCATAGTTACCTGCTAAGTTTGAGTGAATCCTGGTTATCACGGCTGCGTAATATTGTTGTACAGCGACATTTGACCAAACCCCGCCCTGCCGCCCTGCGATTGGCTGAATACAAAAACGAGAAAACAAGGACTCCGCCCCCAGAGGGGACGGTGGGGGCATTTACAGTCTAATACAGAACAAAACCCTAGTACTCCATCTGGTCTCGTGGCGTGCCTCACTAGGCGTTAGACTGCCAACCTTAAGGCTCGAGATCGAATCCCGCTGGAGGCACTCTTTTTCCGACAACTGCAGACAACAAGTCTTGGACCGGACCGCGACGGAGGGCCGCAGTCTCAAGCGAACTTGAGCCACGAGAGGCACCACCTCGCGCGCTTTGCCGTGCCGAACGTTGCGAAATGGATGGAGGATATGACTTTAGCTTGGAGAGCTGCAACAGGCTTTATGCGTTTGATGTGGACACCCACGAATGGGTTTCTGGGTCTGTTCCAGAGCCGAGGAGCGGCCACTCAGCCTGTGTCTTGGGGAAGGTCATGTATATCTATGGAGGAAGGACACAGGTGGACTCACTAATGACATCTACAAGTTGGACACCACCACAATGGTCTGGTTTTTCATTAACACCAGGGGCCCTCCACCACCTGCTTCGGCAATGCACCATACCACCATCATCGGGACAAAGATGTTTGTATCTGGAGACCTAGGGGCCCACAACAACAATATCTCAGTGTTTGACACAGAGACCAACCTCTGGTTAAACACACCTCCACCGCGTCTTGGTGCAGGTCACGGTGCCTTTGCTTACAACGGAGAGCTGTACATAATTGGTGACAACTACACCATAGGCCTGGAATTAGTCGGTAACGGTAACTACCGCTTTACCGAGAACTTATTTGATCTTTGGAAATTTATTCCAGGGACTTTCTCCCGGAAGAAGGTTGAGGCCAAGGGGAAACGCCCATCATGCCCGATGAAATGTGCAATGTGCTGTTGCATGATGGGAGATCTTATCATCCTCTTTGGAAGAGGACACGCCCACATGATGACCTGTACATCTTGGACCTTAGTCCTAGTCTGAAGACGTTATGCAAACTAGCAGTTATTCAGCACGGTCTGGAGCAGTCTGAACTCCCACACAACCTCAGGTGGGAACTGGCAGCCATGACTGCCAACAGCAGTGGTGGAAAGTAACAAAGTACATTTACTTAAGTCCTGTACAATTTTGAGGTATTTGTACTTCTGACTGACATAGGAATGGAAACGTACAGCTGTAAACAGTGTATCAAGAGTTTCAGTGACTTACTTCACCTGAAAACATACATAGCAGCATATCCATACCTATATTATATTTCCAATACTTTTACTTCTACTCCACTACATCTCAGAGGCAAATATTGTACTCTTACTCCAATACAATTATTTGAAAACCTTAGTTACTAGTTACTTTGCAGACATAAATTATTACATTATAAAACATACATTAACCACTTTAGCCCTATTTTATACCTAGGCTATTTGAAAATAGCCGATCTACAAGCTCACAACGCGTCGCATCGCGACGCGTTGTGAGCTTGTAGATATGCTATTTTCAAACATTTGAGTACTTTTACTTTTGGTACTTTAAGTACATTTTGATACCAATACTTTTGTCCTTATTCCGGACTTTTAGTACTACATTGCAGTATTGATACTTTTACTTAAGTAAAACATATGAGTACTTTTTCCACCACTGACCAACAGCGAGAGAAGACGAACAAATGTTTTCTCATGTTTGTTTAGTTTTTTTGTACAAATTAGCTAAACTAAACAAAGAACAAATTCCTGACAATAGAAGAGGACAAAGAGAGGAAAAGGACTACAAAGGATCCGGAATCTAGAGGGTTTAATTATAAGTAGTGACATGTTAGTGTGGCAAGATCCTCAAGCCTGTGCTATCATCAGTAATCAACATACCGGAATAAGATAACAATTATGGTAAATATAAATGTTTGTATTTGGGTACGGAGACGAATACGACAACAACATCATCAGAGTGTTTGACACAGAGACCAACTGCTGGCTGAACACACCTTCTGCACAGCTTCTTCCAGGAGGACGCTTTGGTCATTCAGCTTTTACCTACAATGGAGAGCTGTACATATTTTTGTGGCAAAGACATATTTATATATAATATGTATAATACTACCCTCAATGATCTGTGGAGATTAAGTCCAGAGACCTTCTCCTGGAAGAAGGTTGAGCCCAAAGGGAAAAGACTGTGTGGGCTGTATTGGATGTGCTGTTGCATTGTGGGAGATCGTATCATCCTCTCTGGAGGAGAAAACAGACCTGATGACCTGTAGTGGATAGACAGGACTCTACCTCACCACACAGATGACCTGTAGTGGATAGACAGGACTCTACCTCACCACACGGACACTTTTTTTTCTTTTTACATTTGTGTACACAACGTGGCTTCCACAGCTTTTCAAAGTCTATCGTCTATTTAAGGTAATAAACACTGGCAAAGGGATAAAAAACAATGTTTTAATAACAGGCGGTCAATGTGTTAATTAAAAACAAATGAAAACTAGAAAATGTGCTCCTCGGAGCACAAGTCTCCGCCAGCAGACCCGTGCTATTTTAATAGCACGGGTCGTCTTGGTAGAACGGGTCGTCTTGGTAGAATGCGCGTGGTTTTTGGTGTTCTATAGGGGCGACTGAATATGTAGTGTCTGCATCTAAAAAATGTTCTTCTTGAAGCAATATGTCATATGGGAGTCCTCGTAATTGACTGGTTTGTTCAAATGCTTGTCTGTCTTCTTCATCTTCATTGTCTTGAACTGTTTCAGCAGTTGATTGGTGTGTTTGATCTATGTCAGTTTTCTCTAGTGCTACATAATGTATTTGATCAAGGTGGCCAATTGTTACAGTATTAAGACTTCGGCCTTGTTGTGGGATCAATTCAACTCTATAGTCCTCTTCTGTGTTACTGTTGTAGATGAGTATGCTTTCTTAGCTTTGGCCTTCTGCGCCTTTGCTTGACCAATGTTAGGTGTTCTCAAGACTGATTGATCCTGTCTTACCTCACTTCAAAGAACGTAAACGGCTTTTTGAAGTGACACACCGATTTATAGGATTGTATTTCGTCATGCGTCCCTCTAGCCAATCAAAGGCATTGGTGTCAACATATTGACACGTGTCACGTGGAGCTTGACCAATGTTAGCTTGGCTAGGGGCCATGCTCACACACGGCGGGACGAAGCGAAAACATACTCTCCACCTACGGCGGAGACAATAATTCCAGAATTACAAAAGATAAATCTATTTATAGATTTATATTGCTATTGAACACCCTTTACGTCTGAGTGTGGGTTTTCCAAACATTGAACCAATGAAAAGCATTAAAAAGCGCTCTTGACTAAACCTCCTTAATCGATTGGATCCTCAAAATGTCGGTCAAACAACCATAACTCCAACTTTGGAGATAGTTGTTTTTTACCAGCTTGCAAAGCACGCTGGTCTAAGAATAGACTGAGTCTAGTCAACACTTTCTAGACACTTTTTCATCATTGACAGCCCTTTAAGCCAATGGGGATACTTTCCCATACTCTGAACTCCCAAGCTATGGTACTAGACACACTTCTCGCCTCTATGGCAGTGTTGCCAAATTCTGCGAGTGAAATAAGCAACAGGTCTAAGCCAATGGGGAGGCACTAGCAGTGTTGCCAGATTCTGCGAGACAAATCAGAGAAATGTATGTAATGTAGACCAGCAAACTGGTATATATTACTGAGTCATGTCTTGTTCTATCATTGTTTCAAATCACAAGTCTTGGTTGATACGTCTTTGCAACATCGCGTGGAAGTCTGGGACAGTACCGAGGGAGTGGCAGACTGGGGTGGTGGTCCCACTTTTCAAAAAGGGGGACCAGAGGTTGTGTGCCAATTACAGAGGTATCACATTACTCAGCCTCCCTGGGAAAGTTTATGCCAAGGTACTGGAAAGGAGGGTCCGGCCGATAGTCGAACCTCAGATTCAAGAGGAGCAATGTGGGCCTGGGAGAGGGCCTGGGAGAGGGCCTGGGAGTATGCATATCCGGTCTACATGTGTTTTGTGGATTTGGAGAAGGCATATGACCGGGTCCCCGGGAGTTTCTGTGGGAGGTGCTGCGGGAATATGGGGTGAGGGGGACCTTGTTGAGGGCCATCCAATCTCTGTACGCCCAAAGCGAGAGCTGTGTCCGTGTGCTCGGCAGTAAGTCGGATTATTTTCCAGTGGGGGTTGGTCTCAGACAGGGCTGCGCCTTGTCACCTATCCTGTTTGTGATTTTCATGGACAGGATCTCGAGGCGAAGTCGTGGCGGAGAGGGTATACGGTTCGGTGAGCTAAGGGTTGCGTCACTGCTTTTTGCGGATGATGTGGTCCTGATGGCACCATCGGTCCGGGACCTTCAGCTCTCACTGGATCGGTTCGCAGTCGAGTGTGCGTCGGCTGGGATGAAAATCAGCATCTCCAAATCTGAGGCCATGGTTCTCAGCAGGAAACCGGTGGATTGTGCAGTCCGGGTAGGGAATGAGGCTTTGCCCCAGGTGAAGGAGTTTAAGTATCTCGGGGTCTTGTTCACGAGTGAGGGGAGGACGGAGCAGGAGATCAGCCGGAGAATCGGAGCAGCAGGAGCGGTATTGCAGTCGCTGTACCGCACTGTGGTGACGAAAAGAGAGCTGAGCCAGAAGGCAAAGCTCTCGGTCTTCCGAGCAATCTTCGTTCCTACTCTCACCTATGGTCATGAAGTGTGGGTCATGACCGAAAGAATAAGGTCGCGGGTACAAGCGGCCGAAATGAGTTTTCTCAGACGGGTGGCTGGCATCTCCCTTAGAGATAGGGTGAGAAGTTCGGTCACCCGGGAGAGACTCGGAGTAGAGTCGCTGCTCCTTCGCTTGGAAAGGAGCCAGCTTAGGTGGTTCAGGCATCTAGTACGGATGCCTCCCGAGCGTCTCCCTAGGGAGGTCCTCGCTGCACGTCCCACTGTGAGGAGACCCCGGGGCAGACCAAGGACCAGATGGGCGGATTACATCTCCACACTGGCCTGGGAACGCCTCGGGATCCCCCAGGAGGAAGTTGCTAATGTTGCTCAGGAGAGGAAGGTCTGGAGCTCTCTGCTGGAACTGTTGCCCCCGCGACCCGACTCCGGATAAGCGGTTGAAGATGGATGGATGGATGGACAATTAATATTCAAAAACTCCACTTGAGCTGTATTTGGGTAAAGTGATGATAATATAAGGACACATTCAAGTATCTGACAATGCATTAAGTCACTAGCCCTGTGAGCCCCGTCATACGATGATTCCTGGGCTCAGATCTACGCTGGTTCATACGCTCCTTTCATGACTGAGGGCCACTGTATGTCTGCAGTGTAGAGCCTGTCTGTCTGCGGTGTAGAGCCTGTCTGTCTGGGGTGTAGAGCCTGTCTGTCTGCTGTGAAGAGCCTGTCTGTCTGCTGTGTAGAGCCTGTCTGTCTGCTGTGTAGAGCCTGTCTGTCTGCTGTGTAGAGCCTGTCTGTCTGCTGTGTAGAGCCTGTCTGTCTGCTGTGAAGAGCCTGTCTGTCTGTCTGCTGTGTAGAGCCTGTCTCTCTGCTGTCTAGAGCCTGTCTGTCTGCTGTGTAGAGCCTGTCTGTCTGTCTGCTGTGAAGAGCCTGTCTGTCTCTCTGCTTTGTAGAGCCTGTCTCTCTGCTGTCTAGAGCCTGTCTGTCTGCTGTGTAGAGCCTGTCTGTCTGTCTGCTGTGTAGAGCCTGTCTGTCTCTCTGCTTTGTAGAGCCTGTCTCTCTGCTGTCTAGAGCCTGTCTCTCTGCTGTCTAGAGCCTGTCTGTCTGTCTGCTGTGTAGAGCCTGTCTGTCTGTCTGCTGTGTAGAGCCTGTCTGTCTCTCTGCTGTGTAGAGCCTGTCTGTCTGCTGTGAAGAGCCTGTCTGTCTGCTGTGTAGAGCCTGTCTGTCTGCTGTGTAGAGCCTGTCTGTCTGCTGTGTAGAGCCTGTCTGTCTGCTGTGTAGAGCCTGTCTCTCTGCTGTGTAGAGCCTGTCTGTCTGCTGTGAAGAGCCTGTCTGTCTGTGGTGTAGAGCCTGTCTGTCTGTGGTGTAGAGCCTGTCTGTCTGCTGTGAAGAGCCTGTCTGTCTGTCTGCTGTGTAGAGCCTGTCTGTCTGCTGTGTAGAGCCTGTATGTCTGCGGTGTAGAGCCTGTCTGTCTGCTGTGTAGAGCCTGTCTGTCTGCTGTGAAGAGCCTGTCTGTCTGTCTGCTGTGTAGAGCCTGTCTCTCTGCTGTGTAGAGCCTGTCTGTCTGTCTGCTGTGAAGAGCCTGTCTGTCTCTCTGCTTTGTAGAGCCTGTCTGTCTGCTGTGAAGAGCCTGTCTGTCTGCTGTGTAGAGCCTGTCTGGCTGGGGTTGCTATGATGATCAATTTACCATATTAGGGACATCAACAGGCATCGACTTCCTTGATTGGCCAGCCCAACCCATCAGCGGATTGGTCAAACATTGCATGACACTTGTGCCACTGAACCAATATAAGTGGTAGAGCACACATTAGGACTCCATTCTGTTACACAACGAGACTTGAAGATTCTAATTTGATCCCTGGAAGAGCTGTTGTGAGAAATGTTCTACTGGACGCTGCATCTGAACAGAGGACCAGTGTTAGATGGTCAGGCTGCTTCTGTTGCCGTGGGAGATAAAGTCTACTCATTTGGAGGAAACTGTAACAAGGATCAGATTGATGTTCACATCTTCAACACAGTGGCTTTACGTTGGAGGAAGTTGACCCCAGTGACAACTGGAAGAGGAGAATTTCACCTTGAGGTTCCATCCAATCGCTGCAGCCACACAGCTGTGCTGATAGAATATTTAATCTACATCTGGGGGGGTTATAAATATGACACAATGGAAGACTGCAACGTGCTGTATGCATTTGATGTCGACGCCCACAGATGGTTCAAGCCCATGGTTTCTGGAACTGTTCCAGTGGAGAGGAGGAACCACACAGCCTGTGTCTTGGGGAAGGTCATGTTTATCCATGGAGGATACAATGGGACTGGCTACTCTGATGACATGTACAAGTTGGACACCACCACAATGGTCTGGTCTTTAATTAACACCAGAGGCACTCCACCTCCTGCTTCTTCAAGTCACTATGCCACCATCATCGGGACAAAGATGTTTTTATTTGAGTTTTTATTTAACGGCAACATCACCAGAGTGTTTGACACAGAGACCAACTGCTGGCTGAACACACCTTCTGCACAGTTTCTTCCAGAAAGACGCTTTGGTCATTCAGCCTTTACCTACAATGGAGAGATGTACATATTTGGTGGAAGAAATATATTTGATTCTACCCTCAATGATCTGTGGAAATTCAGTCCAAAGACCTTCTTCTGGAAGAAGGTTGAGCCCAAAGGGAAAGGACCGTGTCGGATGTATCAGATGTGCTGTTGCATTGTGGGAGATCGTATCGTCCTCTTTGGAGGAGAAAACGGACCTGCTGACCTGTACATGTTAGACTTAAGTCTTAGTCTAAAGACGTTATGTAAGCTAGCAGTTATTCAGTACGATCTGGACCAATCAGAACTCCCACACAACATCAGGTGGGAACTGGAAGCCATGACTAACAACAGCAACAAATAAATAATATGAATAAGACGGGGTCCAATAAGGGGCGTGGCCTCATGTGGATTTCAGACTTCATGTAATGACTCCATATTTGGGCAAGGTTTCAGCCCGATCTGACTGCCTTAGACTTCCATTATAACATTGAAGTTAAAAATATCAAATATAAGTAAAACAAATAATTAAAAAAATTCCAGAATAAAAAAAAATAAACCAGACTCCCCCCCCCCTCCCCTTTAAAAAAGAAACTCTGCTATTGAACACCTTTTACGTCTGTGTGTGGGTTTTACACATTTTGAACCAATGAAAAGTATTAAAAAGCGCTTCTGACTAAACCTCCTAACTCCATTGGATCATCACAATGTCGGTCAAACAACCATAACTCCAACTTTGGAGATACTGTAGCTGTTTTTTCTATCATTGATTAAAATGACGAAGAAATCTCCACATTAATGGTCAAAAAACCTCCTAACTCCACTTGAGCTGTATGTGGGTAAAGTGATGATAATATAATGTATTTAATATATAATGTATTTGGGTAAAGTGATGAGAATATAAGGACACATTCAAGTATCTGACAATGTATGAAGTCACTAGCCTGGCATGGCCAGACTAATATCACTGTGTAGATATGAGTCTGGAATCTCTGTGTGGAATAGTGTTTAACACCAGGATTCCCGGGATGCGGGAATCCCGGGAATTCGAGGTTATTTAGCGTCCCGGGAATGGACTTCGGTTCCCGGGGTCCCGGATTTTTTTTTTTCTTGTTAGAAATGAATACTAATTAGTAGAAAGGCCTATCTACAGCGCAGAGGAACTACTATTATAATTAGCCAAGTTACTTGCGGCGTTGCCGACCAGGGCAGGGTCCCATCGTCACGTTG